>NW_026920743.1:0-17225 GCF_032062105.1 Saccostrea cuccullata
CAGTATGCTTTTCTATATGATTTTTCATTTTTTTTTTCTATTTTTTTAAGAGTTGAAATCGTTCTTGAATTTTGCTTTTTATGAATGTTTTATCACCCAAGTGTGAAGAGTTATCGTTCTTTGTACAAATATGCAAAAATACGATAAGAAAAAATAAAAATATGGCAGTTCTCTTCAATTTTTAAAAAGTTTTATTATACAATTAAATACATTGACCAAAATTAAATTTTTAAAGATATAAATCAGCAATTTTGAATTGTTCTGAATTTCTTTTTTCCCCAAAAATATTATTAAAAACTTATATTTATTCCTTTTACGAAACAATTCATATATATATACTTCTCATCACAATACATAAGTGTAGGAGAGCTTACACTACACGAGTGTGATAGAGCAATTGCGTCTACAGTGCTATGAATGCAGTTGATGACTACATGTTCATAGTGGGAGAGAGCAGTGGATATGCAAATATATATGTATAAACCAGACCCCAACCGAAATATGGAAAAAGGGAACTGAACAACTTGGACCACGATTTTCGGTTATTTCAGAGAACCATGATAGCCCAATAACTTATATAATGAAAGAAAACAAGAGGACCAATGGTCACAAAACTCAACTTAGTAACTATGGCCCTACATTTTCTTTATCAGCTTCTTTTTCCCATATATTCCTATGCAAAACTTTTATCACCTTTTGTACCCCCCCCCCCCCCCTTCATCCACCACCACCACGGATTTGAACAAACTTGAATCTAAACTACCTGAGGATGCTTCAACATATGTACAATTGATCATGGATTTTCTGTTGTACGTAGCAGATTTAAAAAAAAAATCCTATGCATTCCTATCTAAAACATTGATTGTCCGTTGTACTTTATATCTTAAAGCATTTCAGATAATGAGATTAATTAACTGTATTTTATTTCTATTCATACCTTTAACCTATCAACAGGGTCTTCACATGTACTGGCCTTTTCTAGTAGCTCTGAATATTCCATATACTCTGTAATTCTCTGTAGTAAGCTGATTGGTTCATTAAATACAACAGGCATAGTTATCTTTGACAATTCCTGAAATTAAAGCAAAGGTAATATTTCACATCTCCACTTGACAAATATGCAATCTATGAGTAAGGCAAATATTAACATTTTTATTCCCCTGTAATCGAAGATTCTGGGGTACATATTTTTTGCCCTGTCCATCTGTCTGTCAGTCTATCTGTCTAGCTGTTTGCCCGCAAACTTTAATCTTGCCCATAACTTTTGACTGGATGGGGATATGGCTTTTATATTTCACAGGTAAATTTATTTTGACAAGATCTTTCTTTGGATACCACCAAATTGGATACCAACAAGTTTGACACTTGACCTTCACCTTGGAGTTCTACCTACTTTTAAAAACTTTACCCTTGGCTATAACTTTTGACCAGTTAGGGCTAGAGCTTTCATATTTTACATATGTAATCCTTGTGACAAGACCTTCCATTGGATACCAAAAACTTTGACATTCAACTTGAGTTTGACCTACTTTTAAAAAAAAATTAATCTTGGCAATAACTGTTAGGGAAAAAGCTTTCATATTTTATATATGTAATCCTCTAGACAAGACTTTTCATTAGATACCAATAACTTCAACCCTTTGACCATGACCCTGTAGTTTGACCTACTTTTAAAAACTTAAACCTTGGCCATAATTTTTGAAAGGTTAGGGCCATGGCTTTCATACTTCACATATATAATCCTTCAGACAAGATCTTTCTTTAAAAACCAAAAACTTTGACCCTTTGACCTTGGAGTTTCTCACCTAACTTTTAAAACTTTAAACTTGGCTGTAACTTTTGAACAGGTGGTGCTAGGGCTTTCACAATAGAATTTCTTGTGAGAAGATCTTACTTTGGGTACGAATATATTTGATCTGCACTTAAGAAAAGTTAAATCTTAGCAAATGTTGCCATATAAGGGCATCAGTGTTTCACAATTACATTTCTGATTTTTAGTTAGTGTGCATTCCAAGTTCAATATCCAAGCAAGTTTGGTTTAAAAGGATCATATTTACATTGAACAAAACCTACTGTAAAAGCCTAGCTAGCTCTCCACTATCAAGAAAATCAGCAGTTCCAGTGACATTCTGTAGATAACAAACAGTATGAGTATTCAAGCTCAAAAGTCCAGTCAGAAGCAAAGTCAAGAAATTCATCTTTTACAACATTGCTTTCTTTAAATGATGGTCTTCCTTCGTGCATATCATTTTGTAAACTGTTTCCTTCTGTTGAAAATCTTATATGTCACTTAAATTAAATACTAAAGCCAACGGCTTCCTTCACTATGTTTTCTGGACTGTTCACAGAATTTATGGGTCTCTGTTGGTGTTTTTCTGATGTATAAGCAGAATTTTATCACTGCTCTCTGCTCCACCTTTTCAGAAAATGTTCCTTTTTCAACCAATGCCGATTTTGTCTTAATAGATTCTAACCTCAATTTTTACGCCATTTTGAGAATTTGAACGTTAAAATTTTGCAGGTTTAACATTATTACTTTTGTCAACCAAATAATGAAAAGCCATCCAAATTTCTCAGTTTACAAAATAAAAAATGATATTAATAAAATGATAAATAGCAATTGAGTTAAAATTTTGCACTGTTCCAAGTCTAATAATGAAGCCATAATTGAAACCCTTTGCCGGAACCCGTAATTAACCGCGTCCCCTCCACGGTGTATTAATCCTTTCCGCGTTACACCGTCGCGGGTTTTGATCGCGGTGCTCCTGAGACCGTGTTTACACCGCGGCGGGGCCCGCTAGGTTATTCTTCAGCTTAATGTTCTTACCTGTAAAGTATTTCTTTTTTAATGGTTGGAAATGGGGGGGGGGTTCTACCACATTAATATTAATAGATTTATACCATTACATGGATTTTTTAAAAATTATTTTTAAGTTTTATAAGTTTTTTTTTAAAAAAAAAATTTTTTTTTTTTTTTTTTACCAATGGTCACTAAAAATTAATTAATTCTCAAAAATTTCTGTTAACAGTAATACTTGTACAGTATAGGATAAAATAAAGTGGGAATAATTTATCGAAAAATTTCATTTAAAGTTTATTTTCAAAATCAATAATGCCCCCCCAAATGTTCGTCAAATTGCTAAAAAATTATAAGTAAAATTTAAAGAATGCCATGATATCGCTTCTCTTTATATGCACTGTAATCCGGTGTTCACAATTAGCCCGTGGGGTTGGGGTTCATGTAACTATGTGTTTATTTTTTGCGAGATTATATCAGTATTTGGTTTCATTTAAAACCCTTACTTTTGTATACATGTCTGTTATAAATAATCATAAAAAAACGATGATAGATAGTGATACAAAATTACAATTAAATTTTAACAAAATTGTTGTTAAAGTGTAGGAATACCTTCTCCATTATTATGCGCTGCACTGTAAGACTATGAACTAAATACGACATGATTTTTTTTTTTGGGGGGGGGGGGGGGTTTTTTTTAATAAAATAATCACAGGTTTTTCTTTTAAAATTCAATAATATCATAGCTAGTATTTGAATGTATTTCTATTTTCTGCTCTTTTAAAATTACTAAAATCATGTTTATGAACATAAACAAATTTCAGATTTTTTTGGTTTTATTTAAAAAGTACCGTTACTTCTGTATCATTTTTATAAATAATAGCATGAAAAACGATGATAGATAGTGATACATAATTACAATTAAATTTTAACAAAACACGCCGAAGTGTAGGAATCCCTTTCTAATTATGTGCTGCACTGTAAGACTATGAACTAAAAAAGAGTTTTTTTTTGGGGGGGGGGGGGGTTTTTGTTAATAAAATAATCACGGGTTTTTATTCAGAATATCAATAATATCATAGCTAGTATTTGAATGTATTTCTATTTTCTGCTCTTTTCGAAAATTACAAAAATCATGTTTATGAACATAAACAAATTTCAGATTTCTGGGTTCAAATAAAACACAAACAAAAATTTCCCTTAAAATATTTGAACACACAACACAGAAATTAACTTATTTTAATCAGCAAGTTGCCATGCCTAAAGTTTTCAGATGTCTGTGTAACCGTTGGGTTTTTCCTGGGGTAAGTTTGGTGTGGAGTGGAGCTTACTCGAAGCGGATGAGAAGCCCCGAGGGAACGACGCGTCTAGTGTACATACTACCTATATACACAGGATGTTACCTGAGTGTATTACCTGTTTTTCCCCTTTTTTCCCACATTGTAAAACAAAAAGCCGTTTTTTTTTTTTTCCTTTAGTAAATTGAAATGCATGAAATAAAGAAAGTTTTTGTTGCAGACAAACCCTTTTTTAAAATTTTTTTTGTTTCAAATAAATATTTTTAATAATTCGACAATTTTAATATTTGTGTTTTTCTTAATCAAATTTTATAACAAAAATACATTTTATTTTACCACCAAAATCTGTCGTTGTAATCTGGCGACAAAAAGGGAAGTAATTCAAATTACATGTCATGTACATATATGCTAAACGAAAGAAGAAAGTGGATCATAAACAAGTCTCTCGATAAATAACAATAAAACTTAGACAAATGGTCAATAAACTGATAAATCAGCGTTAGTTTTATTCGCTAATTAAAAAAACTATCAAAAAGGAGGAAAAACGATCATGCACGTGCCTTAATATTGTGATATTTTTCTTTTTTTCTATCTCTCTCTCTCTCTCTTTCTTTCAATCTTCTAACTGGTACAGATATAAACAGACACGAAATAACATAGTAATGGACATTATTTGATTTAATTAATATCAAATACTTCATTAATTTGTTTTAAAAGTTTTTTTTTTTTTCTTTTATTCTTTTTATACACTCCCTTTAAAAAAAAAAACAAAATTTGACACAAAATTCCCAAAGGGTAATATTCCATTGAAAATGATATCGATGAAATAATAATGAAACAATGAATCAAATGTGTTTTTGAATCCCAGGCCCGGTGGGCACCCTGGGGAAGGGGGTTTCCCAAGGTACTCTAAAACAGGGGGAAAACCCCCCAAAGGGATGTCGTTTCCTGCTCTGGCACTGCTAATCCCTATACACAGGAAATGATCGCGGCTAAATTTAAAACACAAAGAAACAGAATTTGTCAAAGAAAACACAAATATATGAATTTTTCATTGAATTCATATAAACTATAATTTCGTCTGTGAAGTTTATCATTACATCTGCACATCCTATCTTATCTATTGAACACGAAAAAAAGAAATATTAAAATTAAAAAGAAAGACATTGTATTAAAAAGTAAAACATGTTAATGTGAAGGTGAAAAACGATATTTTTTTTTTATCTCTTTTATAAAGTTCACGTGCTTAAAGTTAACTCTCGTCATCGAATGCTTTCCGGTCATTTGACAATTTGAGAAAAATGCCTGCACATTTATATAAAAGACGGAAATACATTAAAGAAAATTAATTAATTAAATTAACTTAATTTGGGAACAAAAACATAAACAATGAGAAATAAAGAAGAATAGAACTTTTTCTTGATATCTTGGGTAAAGAAAATTTAAGTTCACGTGCCAACTACATGTAACTGCAAATGCTCGTCATCGGATGTTTTCCGGTAATTTGACACTTTAAGAAAAAGCCTGTTCATTTTATATACAATAAATCGAAATTAATTAATAAACAATATGAAGATGTACATTTTTTAAAAGATGTACATCTTTTTTTTTTTTATATGAATGCTGAAAATCGTTCATCGAAACTTAAACAGTCTGAGTTCAACATTTATTACAGTTTGCATATAAATGTAGATTAAAAAAAAAAAAACTAAAATTTAAAAATTTTTAGTATTTTATTTTTTATTAAAAATTTTAATAACACAAAATAATTAACAAATTGCAAAGACGTAACAATTTAATAAAATTTTCTATTCAATTTCAAAGATTGATTGAATTTTAGAAACAAAAATAAACTTATTTTTTCTTTAGTTAGTTTAAATTCTATTCATAGCAAAATCTATTAATAAACACACGGTTTTTTGTTTTGTTTGTTTGTTTGTTTTGTTTTTTTTGTTTGTTTGTTTGTTTGTTTGGTTTTTTTTTTTTTTGTTACAGGGAAAATTCGCAAATTACAATTCGGGGGAGATAACTCCCGTTTGTTTACGATACTAATTGTCAGTAATCGATCGATGATTTAACCGCGGCGGGGACAGGTAGGTGATGAAATTCCCGCGGAGGGAACGCGGTTTACCTGTCTACCTTGCCAAATACCGTGTTGTGATTATACCGCGGCGGGGACGCGGGAAATACGGGATCCGCGTTGCCTGTACTGTAGTACCATTTTACACAGAGTTTGGACTTTCAGTATGGCGTGGCATTCTCAACATTACATAATTAGCTTCTGACATTTACACAGCTTTCCTTCACTGTGGAAATATACATGGGATAGAAATTCAGGCAAATGCCAATTAGTGTATCGAATAACCATTTACATTGTAGAGGTGGAGCTTAAGGACAGACGAGACGTTCCTTAATAATAGATAAATTTTTCTAGGAGTTTGTCATTGAAGTATTGCTACTTAAACATGTTTACTCACAAAAAATTGAGGTACCTTACCAGGCATTTCTGCAAGATACCAGGGATAGTTTTCCTTATATAATCCTTTTTGGATGAAATTTTTTTTCCAATGTTAAATGTTTAAGTGTTTGGATTTTTCAAAGACGTTTAGAAACTGGTTTAGAAATCAGAATGTTATTAAAATTTTGAATATTTTTCATACATTACGAAGATATACAAAACAGATTTTTAGGAACGTCTCGTCTGACCTTAAGTAGTCTCATCATTGTCAACAACAATTTAAAGTTCCTGATGTTATTAATTTTTTAACTAATGAGAACCTATTCGCCATTTGGCAGGCGGTAAGACATGTAGCGCCAACAAGGACTTGCCTTACTGAAAGTCCAAATTCTGTGTGAAATGGTCTTATACATTTGAAATGACATAATTTTACATTTGATAATTAATTCACATTTAGTAAAGGATTAAAAATATGCTAATAATAAATATCAATGACACAACTTTTATTTAAGGAAGAGCTGTCTTACTTTTCGATTTTATGATGTGATCAATCGATTAGCTTGCATGATAATTTCAAACACCGAAGGTATTTATGCATAAAATTATCACGCAAGCCAATCGATTGATCATCTTCATGTAATCGAAAAATCATAGAGTTATTCTTTATATTTACATGCTCTTGATTCCGCCAATCAACCACAAGCCCTGCTTCTGTCTAGCTATTTGCCCCGCCCTGCACGTGATTATTTTTAAATGCCCTATTGATCATGAACCAGTATATTTATGTTGAAATAAAGTACATTAACTACTTGTCATTTTATCTTGGACATAGACGTTGGAAATGTAAATATATAAATTCAAACTGACAGGGGGCTGACTAGGGTTTTACTGTGAGAAAACTACAATAGCAAAACTCTTTATTTTTATACCACATACCACTTACATTAACTTCAGTGTACATGCAAAGTTTGGGGGGAAATCTACTATCCAGGTATTTTTGAGGGACCGTCTCAAAATACAGGTACATTTACTATAGGATTGCATAAGAAAATGCCTATTTTTAGCACTTTAAAGCAAATTATACAAATACAGTGGATTCCATTTAATCTGATAGCGGTTAAACGAATATTTCGGCTAATCTGATACAATATCAGAGCACAAAACCATTCCTTATATATTTATTAATAATTTCACCTAATATTCTAATAGGAAAATATCGGATTTTCGTTTTATCTGATACAAAAATTTCGCCTATCATAGTGATTTTCATTATAATTGTCTTGTTCACACCTCTACCTTCCGTATGTAAATCCTTTGTTTATATAAGTTTGACACTTCCAGTTAAATTACGACAATGAGGGAATTAGTCACGGCTGAACGCACGCCAGCACCTTACCTGTGTTAGCAGTGGGCACAGTAGATCAATATGTTTTGATAACAATAGTGATGACCGGCTTGGGTGTTGATTTTGATCATTGATAACTGGCTTGTGTTCAATTTTATTCCGCGTGAAATTTTAATTATTGAACTGTTCAGTTTGCGTATGACACTTCGCTTGGACATAAAATTAAAATTATCAGAATTAGACTGTCTATCAAATGGTAGCGCTTGGTCATTTAGTTGAATATGTGTTCACTTTTAAGTGCAATTTTAAGAATTAAAATCACAAGCACCCCGTATAAATATACGTCTGAAAATTAAATTCATCATTCTCACCATGGCTCTGAAGAGGAAAAGAACAGATCTCTCCCTGGCAGACAAGTATGAAGCGGGTAAACTTCTTGAGCAGAAAGTCCCCCAAACAGAGATTGCCAAGAAGTTAGGTTGTTCACAACCTCAGATTAGCGCTATTTCAAAAAATAAAGAAACGATACGAAAAGAGTACGAAAATAGCGCTAATCCAGAAAGAAAAAGACACAGATCTGGGAAGGCACCGACAGTTGAGGGGGCCCTTACAGAATGGACAATGGAAAATGACATAACATACAAATAAAGATGAAACAATAAACGTTTTTTTTTATTTATTAATCAGCAATCCGGAAAAAAATGGTTTACGTAATATAGTCATGTATTCAATCAACTTCCGTTTTCCAAAATGGATGCCATTAACGAATGGGATGAATGTAAACAGGTGCCTGGTGCTAAATAGATATATAAAGATAGAAATAAGTTTTATACTTCAATTAAAAACAAATTATTCATACAAAATCATATTAAATTAAGTGAAAAAATTCATTTCCTGACTTGGTACATTCATCAAACGAAAACGAAAGTACATGTACGTAATACAACCATGTTGAAATTGTTACTTATGTACTGTAGATCTGCCGTTTGTACGGAAAATATTGCAATCGGCTATTCCAATATTCGGCTATACGGATAAAATTACTCTGACAACCTGACTATCAGTTTAAACGGAACCCACTGTACTACGAAAGACTTTTTGTTCAAACCATAATTTTTGATGAGTAATACTATATTATACAATATATATAAGAAACACAAAATTCTACTGTCTTGTTACCAGAGGGGGCATCTCAAAATGCCAAAAATTTACGAATTTTCCTGTTTTTATAGAGTACTACAAAATATGACGGGCACAAAGGATTCATAAGAAAACATAATAAAAATAATGGAGATATTCTCGAATTTTTATGTTTTTAAATTTCAAGAGCATGTTTATTACTTTTTCTTTAATAACATTTTTATCACTCCTTTCTGTAAGAGCTTCAGTTCATAATAACGTCAAAAACACACTGTAACAACATCAACTTACTTATCAATTGCAAAATCGGTTCAAAAATCATTTAGGCCAAAGTTTTTTTCTCTTAATTTGGTTTACGATTCCGCCGACCCTATTTTTCCCTATTCACAAAAATAAAAATTAATGTGTCTGACTCTCGAAACTGGACTCTTGATCCGAAATTTTCTCGACCAAACAACTGTTTTTATAATTTACAACACATCTTAAACATTCAAATGAGCTCCACAAATATACAGATTGTCAGGACCAACCTAGTGGGCGACTCACTTACCACCCATTCTCAATATAAGGGCTCAAATATAAAGTCGCCTCATTTTCATTTAAAAGAAATACCACTGATGTAATTTTTAAATCAACATTATAAATAGTCATATAACAATGAATAAGAATTCATATAATTATCGATCTGAAAGGGTATTTAAGGAGTTCCAAATTCAAATATAGAAGCCTATTTGAAATGTACGTTACTGTCGCCGAGGCAAATATTATTCTGAATCCCCCTCTGTGTAATATATAGTTTTGATTCTCAAGTAAAAATTTTCTGATAAGTTAAACCTTGTATCATATATTTTTCTTTTCATAACAATAAATACATTTCCTTTGTGATATTAAATTATTTTTATTGTGCAATGTCCCTGTCGCTTAATTCTATTTCAACCACATTACAAGCAAACACAAAGATTATACACCTGATAGTTTTGTTCTCCTTTATTTATTGATGGGCTAAATTTGAAATTTCAAAGGATCAATTACTCCTACTTAGATAATTTAACAGGAAATTGAACAATTTGAGCAACTTTTATAAATATGTTTACGGAATGAAAGACATTTTCAATCGTAGAGATAAGAAAGAAATGTACGTTACCTATATTCTTCCATTAAGAATATATATTAAGTAGAAAATATGAGATGACTCTGAATAAGCAACCCCTTTTATCCTGTAAACTGGCAAAGACGTTTTGCTTAACACAATTAAAAATTATTTTTTACATGAAAAGTGATCATTTGAAATGTACGTGACTGAAATGTACGTTACTGTGACCGGCCGTCGGGGAGGGTAGGGGTCCACCCGGAATAAGTAGTGCACCCTACAACACTTGGTCACGCAGTAACCATTAGACTTGGTTACTGTCCTTGACATAAAACCTTCAAGGATTAAGACATAAGTAGGAATGTCTTTACCAGTGTTTATTACAGGAATATGTACATTATATATAATACACATCTAAGACTGGGTCTGCTAGCTGCATGTCTTAACTCTAGCTAACACACTCTGTCTCTGACTCTCACTCTAAACATTTTACATATACATATATAATTGCTTTTGAGCTGATCTAAGTAATTAATATGATTTACTCAAATGTCTTGTCAATGAAAGAGTGGGTGACATGATCAGGTAGAGTGATAATTGTTGTCACACCTGTCGTGCCTCAGGTATAGATAATTAGGCAACTTAATTGACTTAAGAGATTAACTAATTAAACTTCAAAGGGATTAACAATAATGTGAAAGCCAAGCCATCTGGTAGGTCATTATTTGATTTTGAAATAAACAGATATTGCAAATGAAGGGAAATAAAATAATATTCTAAATTTACATTTTGTATGACCCCTAACCTTTTGGTTAGTGGCTATACATCCCCCTTGCCCACCTAATTTTACTCCTGTAAAATTGAATTATAAATAGGTGGAGACAATGAGAACTGTAAGAATCTTGTAAAAATGAATTATGCAGCCTAGCAAACCCATCAAATAAAATTATATACATTCTAATGAGCATGATGAGAGAATAATGAAATGAAAGTATGATCAAAAGTCAGTCATATGAAAGAACATTAAAGTCAACACAGTATGAAAAGAAGTTTTTGATTTGAAAGTTTTTCTTTGCGTTGTTGTCCTTGGACATCGTTAGGTTCTTTAAAATCACACAGGAAGCTGTCTGTCAATAGCAAATCAAATGAGATCCTTAGCGGAATATTGGAATCCTTTTCGGAATCAGGAATCACACAATAAACTTTTCCATTCAACATTTAAGATTCTTCTTATTCACTGTAATATTTCACTTATTGCGCTAAATGTAGATATTTTACTTGTTAATAAGTGGATTTTGGAAAGTGCGCACACACACACATATATAGTAGATGATCATTTGACGTCTTAGGTAGTTATATGTTGCATTGTATAAGCACCTTCTTGCTTGCCAGGTGTATCGGTAGTCTTTGTTGAAGATCAAATCACACTCCTGCATCAGTTGATGGACTGAAAAGCTGCTTGAATGTCATATGGTTTAAAGGAATACTAAAGAGTTGAACATGGTTTCTAAAGTTGAAAGGCTACATGAAATTGTTGTGGATTCCAAATTGCTGTTATAGAAATGCTCATCAATTAATGGAAGACTTGTACAATCACAATCAAATACACAACAGGAAAAACCTTATGCATGTGACACCATAACCTACAACTTACACAACAATCCTTAAGATGGGAATTTTAAAACACAGAGATCAATCATTTTGTACTTATATGTACTGTACTGTTCTCCAGCAGTTTAAGGAGTTAATCCAGCTGGCACATAAATTCACAAGTACACAACATACATTAAAGTACATTCCGATGCATTATCTAATGATAATGAACAACTGGTAAACTGGATGCAAAGTTGAGACCAATTCATCTTGCCTAAAGAACTTGTTAAGATTAATGCAGAAAACTGGTTGAAATTAGGTAGAAAACCTTTACCCTTAGGGTAACATAAAACCCATAACCAGTAGTAAACTACATTATTTTAAACTCTTATAATATTCTCGCAACTACAAGAATGAAAATAGTCTAACTCGCTGAGCTTATCTAAGAATAGCAAGAACTTCAATTTCTGTTAATTTTTGAAAACCGGAGAGCAATAAGAGCTAAATACATAAATTTGCTTGGAGACCAGGCCCATGTACTCCAAAACTAGCACTAAGGAACAGCTATTATTCCTCTCTAGCACAGTGCCTAAATTTATGAAGACTGAAATATAAATTGAAGTTGATTGAGATTAAACAAAATATATCAGGTGTTTAATGGTACTAGCAGTGTGTTGAGCTTGTATAAGTTGATATGTCAGGACTGTGGATGAGTTGTGTAGGATTGACAGGTGTAGAAAATTTGCATAAAAACTGTTTATTGTGATTGTCAATTTACAGATGAGGACAAAGTATTCTTCAGCCGTAAAGTTCATCCATTACCTTGACTATTTGAGCCCTTTGCTCAGTGATGTACTGGAGGAACCTAGAAAGTATCAGCAGTGGAATGCCTTCTATTTTGGTCCATATTGGTGGCCTAATGTCATTCCTAAATGCACTCGATACAGCCATATGTCTGATCCATTCTTTCTTATTTCTGATATGTGAGAAACATTTTTGTAGATATTTACATTGAGATTGTGATAATCAATATATGCCAGTTGTCTTTTCCATGCATCAAACGAGTACTCAAGTTCTTCGATGAGGAAGGCAGAGGCTCCTGGTGCTGAGTCATGTACGTGTTCCCATTGTTTTCTTGTCTGATTGTTCTCACACTTGTATAAGTTAAACAATTCAAGCTCATTTTCAACAATTCTACATCCAATAACTTTCTGTAAAGTTGCAAATATAGGGGTGAAATCTTCTGGACTAAAGTTGCTCTCAGGATACATTAATTTCTTTTCTGCTGGACAATAGCTGCAGTTTGCTACATCATGTTTTGGTCTGTTTTTAACATCTGGGTTGTTTGGCTGTTGTGATTTAGCTTGGGACTCCACATTTCTGTTTTTGGCACTACAATTACAATGATGGCTGGAAGTCAAATGATTAATGGATGGTTTAGTTTGTGGATGTGAAAGAGCCTTCTGTTGTGGTTCATTTGTGTCTTCCTTTGCTTGAGACTGGTCTTGTTGAAGGTATTTCAGTTTTTGTGGTTTCTTCTTCTTTCCTGCCATGGTTTTCTCTGTGTGGAATTTATTTCGTAGATCAGATGGTACATACTCCATTTTCCTCCACTGTGTTCCCTTTCTGTTATGATATGATACCTTGTACCAGGTATGTCCATTTTGTCGCTTAGCTTGCAAAACTAATTTAATGTTTTTGTCAGGTACAGGTGCTGGGTTCTTTTGACTGTCTTTCTTCTGTCTGTCTGATGGATTAGGATTAAGGGCAGGAATAGGACTCTGGGGTATTTGCTGGTTTGGATTTAAATGTGGAATGTCATCATCACTGGCAGGAGTATCCAATTCATCCTCAGAATCTGAGGGGTCTGTATCTGAATCTTCTGTTTCAGTCTCATAGTTTGGACGGTCTTGAGGGCTCTTGTACACTTTAAGTCTTGCTGCATTTACTAAGTTTTTCAACGGTTTATCGTCAGAGCATTTTGCCAATTTGTAGGTATGGTTTGGTCCTTTTCGTAGAATGTAATATGGTCCAAACCAATGACAATATAGTTTAGGTGGAATTCCAGGAGGAACCTTTGGCATATACAGCATGATTTTGTCTCCTGTCTGATACTTTGGCAATTGTGCTTTCTATAGCCAAGCCATCTGGTAGATCTCAATACTGTCATGATTTGATTTTGACATAAACAGATTCTGCAAATTAAGGAAAATAAAATAATATTCTAAATTAACATTTTGTATGACCCCTAACCTTTTGGTTAGTGGCTATATTACCATAAAATTCGAATTAAGTGAATCTATCACGATTTTTCATGTATATTCTCATACTTTCTGACACTCGAATGTGTACACAAAGGAAAGTTTGAAAGGTTGGAGGTCAGCTAAATCCCAAAATTAATGAAAAAGAAACGTTCTGCTAAGGGAAAAAAATATATTAAGGTCAATTATATGTGAATATAATTTTGATACCTGGTATATATTTCTGAATACGAAACCTGTATGATGCATGTCTTATGATATACAAGTTCAAATAGTATCAATATATTGCGTGTCTAACGTACGCTTGTGGAAGAGAATTGATTTTTATATTTGAAATGTACGTTACGTATGGTAACGTACATTTTACGTATTTCTAACTGACATGTTTTTTTATTTGGTCAATGAATTGCGTTTACACGAGCGAAACAAAATAATCGTTACAATCCATTTGACAACTGGCCACATAAATCCATCTAAATGCACCCCCAATCCTCGTAAATGTTTTAGACTTACCACATGCTAGAAAATTTATTTCTAAGTGTATTAAATTCATCTTTGGCAACCTTTTTGCAGTTTGTTTACTTTTAATATGCGACTTTTCGTCAATATTAATATAATTGTTGTTGATAATTTAAAACAAGGTATGCATAGGCTTATAATTGGTAAAAAAAAAACAACAAACAAAACAAAACAAAACAAAACAAAAAAGAAAAAGAAACAAAAGAAATAAACCCAGAACACAAGACGGTCACGTACATTTCAAATACTGAAAGGCACACGATACTCAGTTTTGTTTGAATCATTGCATTTTGGGTTATATTTTTCCAGATCTGCTGAAAAGCACGTATGTTTGTGTTTTGAAAACGATGTTGCAACATAATTAATGAAATTGTTAACAAGACTGTCCATGGATATATTCGGAATGGGTTTATATTAAGTTTCAATGGCCAAACACGAGCATTTGTTAGATCATAGCAAAATAAGTCTGACTCTTATATTTTTTTTGTCTGTACCCTTGCACACAGGTAGAATTAACTAGGCTACGACCGTGTCAATTTCAGCGAAACAGCACAAAAGAAGGGTAATGAACTGAGGTGGAGGAGACTCCCCAATAATATGTGAAATGAACGTTACCGAAGTGACGTGACATTCATGTAGTTGATGACAAATAACCTCGTTTGTTACATTATGATTTCTTATATTACTGCCTTAAAACGCTTCATTGAAATGATTTTTATGTCAATAATTGCTTTTTTTTCAATATTTTCTTATTTCTAATTTACATATTCTTCAAGCTTGAAATGTACGTTACCTACTCATATTCTGAGGCAATCGTGTCTTTAAGTGGTGATTGTGACATAAAACACAATGTGATTACATAGATAATCTTTTTTGGAATAAACTGAAACAAAACGATGAGTTTTTAGATGAATTTTAAGCTTTTTATCAAACAGAAATATATCTTTGAAATGTACGTTACATTTACGTAGTTTTCTAAATCGGCATGACTATATGTTAAAAAAGACAGTAACTACAAAATAGAATTTTACTACATGTACATGTTAGGTTCCAGTATCTATAGAAAATGACAAGATTCCAAACTGATCGCTCTAAAAAAAAAACAGAGAAGAAGAATTTAAGCATACATTTAAAAAATGTTTTTATACATCAGGATCAAAAAGTAACCTTTGTTTTTTGAAAGGAAAAATCAAACGCACGTTCGTATGCCGAGAAAATATGTTGCTGACAGAGTTGGTAGGATGTGCTGGTGTTAAGATGAGATATTCCAATTGTGATGTGAATGACTACATTTTTTTTTTACATATCTTTTTGGACATTGAAGAAAGAGTAACGTACATTTCAAGCTACATTTCTGAATAAAATCACCCTCTACTTTATCGTCTTGTCATTATTCCATGTATTATAATTTGATGAAAAAAAATCTGGAAAACAAAATCTTCAGATACTTTCTCTCAAAGGTAATTGGTAGAAAAATTGTTATCTTGAACTTCATTTTGTAAAAAATCAGAGAGGCGTTTGTGCCCTTATATTGAGAATGGGTGTTACAGACTGTTTCTATACTAATGACCAATGCATCGAATACTGTAGATTCCTTATTTTTCGCGAGAACTTTTTATCGCGAACTGGGTCTTTGGCGTCAAATCGCGAGAATGAAAATTTTGCGAATGGACGGTTGATCAACAGAATTTACATAGATTTCAGCACCATAAAAATAAAAGCGAGTAATATTTTTTCGCGAGGGATGCTTCTCGCGAAATTATGCGGAAATTAATTCCTCGCGTATAATTAGGAATCTACAGTACTCCGTCGGAACTCCTCTAGATTTTACACTTCAGGGTATGAAAAAGTCCATCGTTACAAGTTAAACACAACAAGACGCAAAAACAGCTGGACAGCTATCAATGTCATGCTAAAGATGTTGGAAAAGATTTTAGATCCTTTTCTTGTCAAATAATTAATTCATGCTGTGGATACAGACGTATTTTTACTGTTAAATCTTGAAGTTGTTAACTTCCTAAGAAGTCACACATTCGGATCCGATAAACATGAGTAGTTCAATCGGCATGCAGATGTGCATCAAAACTTTTATTAGAAAAAGAATTTAATATTGAAAACAGAGTTTGAAGAGAAATTAACAAATTATGACTATGCCAGAAGCCTGGAAATTTAATGAGAAGAGAAATTTTAGAAGTTTAAGATTAATTTTGTGCTACTATGTAAGTATAAGAAAAAAATGTTTGATAAAAGATTTATCTGACAATTACTAAATAAGAAACTTTTACATTTAAATGGTAGTAGTAGTAAATTTTATTTGATGTCAATGTTGTTTTATTATTTTTTCTAGATATTCATATACCTTGTAATTGGGGGAAATATCTTATAAGATTCTTTTCTCTTGTTTAATCATTTTAAATACAATGTTTATACAGAAAAATTATTGAAATGTGTGTAAGTTATAAACAATGAAATAGTTTTATAACGATTTATTAATGTGTGCCATGTACGCGCGCCAAAAAGTCTCCCTAAATTTCAAAACTTCTCCCTGATTTTTTTGAGAGAAAATATCTCCTTAAATTTTGGGTCTAGGTTTGGGTTGGGGAAAGTATCAAAAATAAAATGTTTTTGTGAAAACAATATCACTTTCTTTTAAAATTTTTAAGTGGAAAGGCTGACCAAAGAATAGCTATTCACTTCATTTTACCCCCATTTGCCCAGGCAACT
>NW_026920744.1:0-17234 GCF_032062105.1 Saccostrea cuccullata
CTATGTGCAAAATCGGTGCAAGCTTGATCCATTAAGGGAACGAAGTAACACTGGAATGAGCCTGCTCCTAACTCATCCTGATCGTTCAACAAGAGTATGTCGGATCAAATTCAGCATCTGAAGACTGGTAGTGTCCATCAATAGATGCATCTTAATGCACAATTGAAAACAATCAGGGTTTCTTGGGGCGGCCTCCTTTCTTTCTCCCCTCAGGTGTCCACCCGAGGGCCACAACACAGTCATCTGTTGGATCCTCCACATATGTTTTCTGCTCCTGTCTTCCCCAGAACTGTGTTTTGGGGATATGCTGCTGTCATCTTACCTTAATAATTCTTCTG
The DNA here is from genome assembly GCF_032062105.1 of Saccostrea cuccullata. Taxonomy (NCBI): domain Eukaryota; kingdom Metazoa; phylum Mollusca; class Bivalvia; order Ostreida; family Ostreidae; genus Saccostrea; species Saccostrea cuccullata. The sequence goes on from NW_026920744.1 coordinate 339, forward strand.
ATGCATTTGGTCTGAAAGATGTCAGAAATCTTATCCTCTGTCTTTGTCTCACTTGCTTCCAAGTCTCACACCCGTATAACAAAACAGAACCAGGTTCTTACTTGAAGGGGAGATTTTTACCTTAAAAGTTTCTTTGATGTTTGTGGGGTTCGAGATGTTGGCTAGCCTACCGAAGGACGTGCCGCCCAGTGCTATCCTCTTCCTAATATCAGCATTACCACCTGCGTGCTAGTTTCACTGGCAGGGTAGTGATTATGGAGCAAGTTTTTTTGAAATGCATCTGAAACCATGGCTGGTACAATGAACATTATAAAAGTATCGTCCTTACAATGTACTTTATGATTAATGTGGGGCATAAAAATCTGCTTCTAATTTTTTTTTTAAACCCGGGGAACATTTATGACTACACATGCAAAAGATTTATTTCCCCTGGACGGGGTTGGAGGGGATATGTAAGGCAATCGTGTGTGTGTGTTTGTGTGTCTGTTTGTTGATGAGTGGGTTAATCCTTTACGAAAGTGTAGTGACGTAATTTGTAACGGAATCGATGTCGAATGCTGACTTGATTTTTAGATATGCTCTTTTCGAGGGGGTGCTCTGTTTTGCGGTGCCCTTGTCATAGGCGTCGGAACCGGGGGGGGGGGGGGGGGTTAGCCACTTCCCACTTTTTTTTTTCAAAGATAGACATGATAAAGGCATTGAAAATTGGGGATTACCTTTTTTTGTTGTTTAGCCCCCCCCCCCCCCCCCCCCCCCCACACACACACTTTCAATTTGCTTCCAACGTCTATGCTTGTTACATTAGCTTCGTTGAAGTAAGCTAAAAAACTATATTACCTAAAAGAATTATTCCCTGCTTATATGAAAATCAGATTTATTTGAATCAAATGTAACCTACTGTGCACAAAATTTAAAAGCATTCGAATTTACAGAGCTACATTACCGGTATGTAAGTCATATAAGTTTAATTCAAATTAATTTGATGAATATCATTGGCATCAAATTATGTTGCATTATCACTGTGGAAGATTAAGATTAAATGTTCTATTCACACGAAGGGACTTTAAATGTTTACTTCACAGAAAAATAAATGTAATTTGTTAAATAATATAAAGAAATTAAATGCAAATAGGCTTCACGCGACCATAAATGCAAAGCACACTAATGTACATTGCATTATATAGCTCTGTTATAATGATACTTTTCTCTAAAATAATTATTTAAAATATGTATAAAAAGAGGCACATCAATAGTGCATTGATCAAATTTAAACTTTGTATTTATTTTGATAACAATACTGAAAAAAGAGGTCCTTAATTCACAACGCTCACCTGAGTTCCTAATCGCGTCTTTTTTATATATCCCTATGTAAAATATTATGGCCCCATCCTACCCTTAGCATCATGATTTGATCAAACTTTAATCTACACCACCTTAGGATGCTGAAAATAAAAATGACTAATCACGTCTTTTCTGTTCTTGGGAAGAAAAAATTTCAAGATTTTTCATTCGTATTCCCATGGAAAAATTAATCGCCCCAAGTGTCCCATCCTTACCGTGGAGTCATAAATTGAACAACCTTGAAATTACACCCCCCCAGGAAGCAGTCACTTACGTTTTACCTTTTCTTGCTCAGTAGTTTTTTTTTTAGAAGATTAGGAAAAGGCCTGCCAATGGCCAAAAAACGGCAGTGAAAAATTTTTAGATCAGAGAAAATGTCACTTGAGCCTTTTGGCTCACGTGAGCTAAAATACTTCTTTATTCACATGCATTTTTCATTTATTTTCAGTATTATACCGGTGTTTTAGACTAGTTATTGTTTAAATACCCAGAATTGGCCTATATTACTTACTTACTTAGGCCTCTTCGTGCCAGGTGGCACATAAGGCAGCACACAGCTCTCCACCCAGTCCTATCCTTTGCTTTTCTTTCTACTTCTCTCCATGTCATCCCTATTTCTTTTAGCTCTTTCTCTGATGTTCTACGCCATGTTGTTTTTGGCCTGCCCCTTTTTCTCTTGCCGTCTGCTGTCCAGAATATGCTCTTCTTGTGATGTTATGATGGTCTTTCCTGAGCACATGTCCAACCCATCTCCACTTTCTTCTTACAATCTCCACCACTATGTCTTCTGTCCTGAAAATCTCCCTGAGTTCGTTTGTTGGAGATTTTTTGGCCACCTGATCTTAAATATGTCCGTAGGCAACGATTTACAAACACTCAGAATGCTGGAAGCTGCAAAGACCTCGAAGGAAAGAGAGAATTGGCCTATAAAACAATACTAATTGTCTACTTCACGATCTGGGATGATAATTTATCTATACATGTACCTTTAATCTATAATGCTTGAATAACGGTGGCTTTACTGTGAATTATGGCGCTTGATCGTTTAATTCATTCGTCTTCCTCGTTTAGATAGTGTAAATAATCCATACAAGATATAATTTCTGATTTCATCTCTACTGATATGTTCCAGTTTCACACAGTTTCCTTGACAAATCAAAGGAAGTACTTCTCTGTGATTGTATGTATAGGTATCATTATGATCATCTTCCAGTGCTTCACCATTGAGAGGGTTAAAATCAACAAAAAACAATACAAACAAAATGAACCAGCTGTGCATTCAGTTTTGTATTTCAACCCTCCTTCGCATATTTCACCAGAGACCTGGAGTTTTTCTTCTTGTCGAATATCTCACTGCAGAGCCACAACCGACAGACGTCAGATGCAGTCCAGCAAAGCTGTGATATTCTATCAATTCCTTATGCCAGAGTCTCCACCGCCAAAGACACCAGGCCAGAAATGGATTTTTGCCTCGAGTGAAAGTCCAGTAAATACACACAATACGAGTGCTCTTCAAGGATGGTACAAGAAATTTGATTGGGTGATGACGTACAGATTAGATGGCGATTTTTACCATGGATATGGCGAACTCAAGCGCCGTACAGTTCCTTCTGGCAGGAATTACTCTGCTATTTATTTGCTGAAAAAGTTTGATGTTTCTTGGATAGTAAGTCATTGTAAAACCCAAAGCAGACGAGAGGAGTATGTGAAGAACTGGCGAAACATTTCAAGTGGATACATTTGGTAAATGTGGGGATTTATTCTGTGGTCCAAAAACTGGAAATGAAAATGACACCTGTCACCACCTGGTCTCCCACAACTATAAATTTTATTTGTCATTTGAAAATTCTCTATGTAGAGATTATACCTCCGAAAAATTTTATTTCATTTATTTATACGACACACCAATAATACCAGTAGTTCGTGGGGCTGCTAATGGAAAATCGTATCTACCACAAGGAACATTCATCGACACTAATGACTTTGAATCTCCAAAACACCTAGCAAAGTATCTAAAACACATAGGAAGTAATGTTTCAGAGTATGTCAGGTTACTTAAAAGAAGGGATGAATTTGTATCTAAAAGTTTGAATGATATTTTCCAGTCTGCACTGTGTAACTTATGTGAAAGACTCCATTTTGACAATCTCACTTCGAGGCCATACGACATAAAACAATGGTTCTTCACAGATCAGTGCAGAAGTCCAACTGATTTAAATTTTAATTGAACTGGGGTATACGTATCGATTTCTTACTGTTTTTATCTTAAGATGCGATGGAATCTTACCAGATTGAATGTCCTTTGCAACATATATTGCTTCGCTTGTAATTTAAACAACTTGGCACCTTGAATTCGCTGTACAAAACAAAACTTTGGAAGAAATATTAGGTGTGGAAATTTCATATAATTTCAGAATGCTTATACCTTCCAGTCGTTGTATGAAAAAATACATGTTCTTCTCTAGCATTGTTTTTTTCCTTATTCTTGTACACCAATTCTATCTTCCTCTCCTGGTCCACGAACGTGTATTCCCTGTCTATAGAAGATCGACAAAGGAGACTGATTCGGATGACATGTATAAAAAGAGGAACATCAGTTTCAATATTCTGTACTACAATCCACCCCGGGACTGGAATAAGGGTCCAGACATCGTGAATTTCCGTGAATGTCCGTATAAAGACTGCTCCGTTACTACGTACAAGTCACAGCTCAAGAACTGTAAAGCTGTGATTTTTCAACATCACCCACTGCCTGAAAAACCACCGGTAAAATTTCCCGGGCAAATTTGGATATTTACTTCTTCGGAGAGTCCTTATCATACACGAAGGACTGTATTACTTCCTGCTTGGGATGGTGTTTTTGATTGGTCATTGTCCTATAGGAGAGATTCAGATGCCTATTTTGGTTATGGGCAGATAATTCCTCGGATTTCCACTTTGAAAGAGATTACGACTCTGTGTTTTCTCAGAAGGTGGGAGATGTAGCTTGGATTGTAAGTAACTGCAGAACACAAAGCAAAAGAGAGAAATATGTAGAAGAACTGCAGAAATATGTGAATGTAGATGTGTTTGGAAAATGTAGCGCCAAATGTGAGTCGTATCAACTCTTAGGGAACGATTCCTGTCACAGAGCAATCTCGAAAGACTACAAATTTTATCTTTCGTTCGAGAACTCGTTGTGTATAGATTACACGTCAGAGAAACTGTATCATATCTATTTGTTGGACCTTCCAATTATCCCTGTTGTTAGAGGAACCATGACAGGCAAAGAGTACATTCCGGCAGAGACGTATATAGATACACTGGACTTCATAACACCCAAAGACTTGGCAGACACCCTAAAGAAGATAGGAAATAATAAAACACAATATCTAAACATGCTGAGAGCTAAAGACAAGTATACATCAAAACACTCTTGGCAGACGTACGAAGAAGCTCTTTGTAAAATATGCAGAAAGTTACACTATAACTCGACAGTGAGCCAGCCTTTAAATGTGCTGAATTGGTTTTTCTTAAATTCTTGTCGCGACCCCTTTGACATATACATGTGATCACTGCAAAATATCCTCGTATTCAAGTTATTGTCTTTTAATCATTGTTTAGCATGTAATGAGATAGATATTAAAAGTCTCGTTCGACTGGGTGTTAGTGGCAATGTTATCTCTGTAGGACGATTGTTTTGCCATTGATTGAAGAAGGCTGAAAAATATTTTTCTAGTTAATGAATGCATGTCATTTTACTCAGATAGCGTAGTCTAGTAATCAGGGTCTCTAATCGCACGAAAGTCGAGTACTTTTTAATGTTCGGCGTAGAACTGAAGCTACACTTGCTCCTCGCCTTGTTCTGACATTTAGTGAACAAAAAAATCACGATGGTGATTGCTGGTATGGTCTTTATGATTTTCTTTTCCAGTAAATGCTTCCTATTTGGATATTTTACTAGTATAGGCGTTCGATGTAACCCAACAACAAAACGTCATGATAAAATAGATACATGTAACTTCAACTTATATTATCGTTAAACTTCCCTTAATTGTTTAGCAAAAAATTCTTAGAAACTGCAGATGTGGTGTATGCCTTCCAGATGACTCGATGTGCAAGAGCATGATCTATATCTACAATGTATAACAATTTCTAAAACGAGAAAAGCTAATGACAAACAAGTTAATGAAACAAGAATATTAACAGTCTCGTTTAAAGTCATTATTTCGAGTGTTCTATAATCGATACAATGGCCGTATCGGCAAATACTCGTATACATGTACAATCAATCCTTAATTAAGTCTAATGCCAACTGACGGACGTCGAGGGGGGCTTTCACTTGCAGTCGTAATGAGTTCCTTAGATTCCTATAACATTTTTCACAAGTCCATTCACATACCGGTATGTATTTTGCAATTTACAGTTTTATATTTCATTGTTCCGTGCCTGACGGGCAGTTGCTGGTCCAAAACAATTTAATTTTTTTTTTTACAAAAACCTGGTTTTTTGATCTCCTCTAAAAATGTTTGCATTTTAAATCATTTTTGGCATTCGATTATAAAATATATATTTTGTCTTTGGACAGTGTACAATATTAGTATTTATTTGTAATCCAAATTAGATAGACAGCATGAACAGCCACATTTGAAGTTAACAGGCAGTAGTTGGGATTTCTACATGGATTCCCCCAAAGTGTTAAATGATTACTGGACATCAGCTGAGTGTGAAATGCAACACAGCTATATAGTGAACATCCATGCCTATATAGGATTTTACAGCCTCACTTTTCATATTAAAAATGACCGATTAAATAAATCGGTGGCCATTAAGAAAAGAAAAACTATTTCAATCTTAAGGTACACTGATACTCTAATAAGAGAGATAACTCTTAATGACACAAATGTCTATTATTCCCTTATAATTTTGTCAAATTGAAGTGCCTTTTTGTCAAATTTTGCCCCGCAAGCCATGCTATAAATGTTTGTATTTTATTCAGCATATACATTCCCTTTGGAAAATCATAAAAGTTAAAGAAAAATTGTATATGAGTGAGCAGAGGGTTTATGAACCTTAAGTGCGGGAAGATCCACTTATAATTTGAAGCCTTTTTAAACAAAAGTTTCTTCGGGAGATCCCTACTCCCAACCCATGGGAGGGGGAAAACCCCTTATCGACTGATATGTAAAAGTTCTCTTTTTATGTATCAGTAGAAAAAAAATTTATATACATGTATATCTAAAACAGCCAATAGCAACAAAAGGGTACATTATCGAAAACAAATAGTACATACATGTATAATACAAAAATAGGAAAAACCAGTGCCTCGACCTCAGATTAAAAAAAAATACATAATGGAGGGGGGTCCATCCCCCAAATGCCTGTGTCTTGAACAATAGTTTAACAATGGAAACAAAATCTTATTTTCTCTAGGACAGTATATAGAGAATATTACATACTAAAATCCATATCATATGTCACATCAGCCCGAGTGGCCCCATATCAGCCCGAGGGCTGATGTGACATATGATATGGATTTTAGTATGTAGTATTCTATTTTCATATATCTAAAATACTTAATGTGCGAGTTCCCATATGGTCATTGAAGAGTGTTTAATTATTCAACCACGATTTAGAAACTGGAAAACCAACCATATGTCTTCATGAGATTTTATTTATCTTGCTTGCGAGTATGATCTTACCAAATTAATATTCTTCATACTCATAAGTCGAATAAAGAAACAGGTAGATATATAGAGAATATTACATACTAAAATCCATATAGCGGGCTGATATGGGGCCACTCGGGCTGATATGACATATGATAGGATTTTAGTATGTAATATTCTATTTATCATATATTTATCTAAAATACTTAATGTGCGAGTTCACATGTGGTCATTGAAGAGTGTTTCGTGCTTGTTTATGACATTTTTCTTTAAAATCTAAAAGAGCCAGTTTTTGGTAACTGGAAAAAAAATTAAGACCACAAATGTCATTAAAGAAATATTTTACATGAATATTTAAATAAAATCAAGTAAATTAACTTTTGAACTTTTTAGGTGCGACGGCGGCAGTCCAAATATCTAGTTTAGCAGAATCTCAACAGGGATTATTGAATAATGTACGTTACTATGAAATGAGAACTTATCGCATTGAATATTGTTAGTGTGTTGAAGTTCAGAATAAAATTTTCAAAGAAATTTTGAAGTTTATGACCAAAATTTCATGGGCTCGGGGAGCATAAACCGCTATCATCAGATCATTTCCTATTTTTTTCTGTATTTAGTGCAATCGTGTAAACAAATAACTTGTCAACCATAATTCGTCGATTGAGTTGATTTCAACTTCATGTAAGATCTCTACTAATTGTAAGTTTTTATAAAACTTTTTCATGAATGTTTTGTTTTGCAAAAGTAACGGAAATAACTAAAATAGTACCTTTCCAGCGATAGAGAAGCGTGTCTTTTTCTATAAAGATAATGTGGCACTATTGGTGGGCGCACTTTACCTATCATCTTATGAGGTGGTTCCCAAGAGACAACAGAAGAAAGATGTGAGTAATCAACCAAAGCAGGGCATTATGCAAAACAGGAAACTTTTATTTAATAACCATTATTCCGAGGGTGATTATGATATACACGTATATCATTTTTATTTTGTGCTTGAATAAAATTCATTAAAAAAAAAAATTAAACATTGTTAGTATTTTGTAACTCTTAAAGCACAGAATAAATTTGTAAAAGGTTATTTTTTTTTTTCTTATGTGATCTAGTTTCTATTCATTTTTATAATTTTATTCATTTTTATGTAAAACGTAAACATGCATGCCTCTTTCTCTTTTTAAAATTTCATTTAACCAGATTGTATAGAAAAAAAATCAATGTTCATGTTAATTAAGTAAGGAAAAAAATATTATAAATTTAGCTCTTAATTAGATCATGTGTTATATATGACCTCAAGTTGTTTGTTTTTAGTAGGATGTTTTCAAGATCACAGCCTCTTGTGCATGTTATAAATATCAGAAAATTAACAACAACATTTTTATTGTAGATTTGTTCTCCTAGGCCTTATTTCACTTGGATTGCTGGGGCCACAGTTTTATGTACTATATCATAAACACTCAACAAGATGGTGTCCTGCTCATCTGTTTGAATTACTCATTGTTTCCATAATTTTCACATTCATTTGTCAAGGTAAAAACTGCAAAGCAATACATGACTTTCACATCAACAAAAGTTATTCCCCTGTTCGGGGTCAATCTCAACTGGCGTAATTAAGACACTGTTTTCCCACTAAAACTTACCTTGGCGTACCAACTTTATGGGTCAGTTTCTTAGAAATAAAATCTATTTGAATTTGTTCATTAATTATGTTTTTCATGTCAGCCCATACTCTTGCAATACAGATGCAGATCGAAATTGTCCGATAACATTTGAAGATTAAAAATATTGACAGGTTACTTACAAAGGACACTTTGGGGGAAAAATGAGCATAACACTGACAACGGAAGATAACTCATAGGAATGTGAAATCCATCCATTCAGTCTTTTACATGTACCTCTTATTTATTTGCAATAAACTTGAACTTAAAGACATAAATGTAAAATTTCTAAAAGGTGTAATGACAATTTTATTTTAAATTATTCAGAATTATGCACATGCACAAAGTAGTTCACATTAATTAAATTCAGAAAACGCATGGTGCAGAGACCATTTTGATACCCTCCATTGTTTATATTTTGTAGGATTTTGTCTTTTGTTTATGATAATGAATCCTGTGCCAAGAGCTGTCAAGGTTTCATTTCATGTGTTTGGGATTATCTGTTTTGTGGAAACTCTAGTCCACATTGCCTATACAACTAGCCGGGCAGCAACAGAGGATTGTGTAAGTAACATTTCAAGATAATTTAAAGGCACATGTTTAAAAAGCATTTGGACAAGTGACTTCTGCAATGAAGACAACATTTAAGTACATGTATATATTCAAATATCAGATATACACTTAACATTTTAATGTTGGATTTTGAGGTCTGCTTTTTAGCTAAACTCAATGAAGTTAGGTAGAGCCTATGAGATACCCTTGGTTTCTGGCAGGGTAAAGTTTTTGGAGCAGTTTTCTTTTAAGTACTTCTAACCCTTACATAAATCTCAGATGCTTCTATTGTATTTTAGTGTATCAGTCAAGGTTTCAGATGTTGCAATTTTAGCAAAGGATTGAATGACCAGGTTAATGTTTTTAGCTCACCTGAGCCGAAGGCTCGAGTGAGTTTTTTTTCTGATCAAAATTTGTCCGTTGTCTGTTGTTGTCGTTGCCGTCCTTGTTAACTTTTCACATGAAGATTGTCATCTTTGGAACCACTGGGCCAATTTCAACCAAACTTGCCACAAAGTATCCCGAGGTGAAGGAGATTCAAGTTTGTTCAAATGAAGGGCCAAGCCCTCTTCCAAGGGGAGATAATAATGAATTAATGAAAAATTAATGGCATCTTTTAAAAATCTTCTTCTCCAGAACCAATGGGCCAGGAAAGATGAAACTCCTGTGGAAGCATCCTCAGGTAGTGTAGATTCAAGTTTGTTCAAATCTTGACCCCCTTGGGGTAGGGCGGGGCCACAATGGCCGATCAAAGTTTTTCATAGGAATATATAGGAAAAATCTTTATAAATCTTTCTTCAAAACCGTTGGGCCAGTAAAAATGAAACTATTGTGGAAGCATCCTCAGGTAGTGTAGATTCAAGTTTTTTTTCAAATCATGACCCCAGAGGATAGGGTGGGGCCACAATGGCTGATCAAAGTTTTACATAGGAATATATAGGAAAAATCTTTTTCTCAAGATCAGCAAAGCTATAATTGGTGATATTTATATGGAAACATCCTCAGTTAGAGTTAATTCAAGTTTGTTCATAACCCCTGGGGGGAATGGTGGGGCCATGATGGGCAATCAAATCTTTCCATAGAAATATATAGGAAAAAACTTTAAAACTCTTCTTCTCAAGTATGGCAAAATTATATACATGTATGTATGCTTTATTGATATAGCGACACACTCATGTAATAAAAAATTCAAATCCCCCTTCCCTTTCAATACTGAGCTGATTTATGTTTTTCAACTAGCCCATGTACTCAGGTGAGCAATGTGGCCCATGGGCCTCTTATTAGAGTAGGTTAAGGTTTGTGGACCAGGTTAAAGTTTTTGGAGCAAGTTTCATTTCCAATTTTTAACTATAAGCCCTATCTTGACCAAACTTGCATGGATGATACGTACATCTAAGGATCGATGCACACTACCAGTCTTGCTTCGAATGTTAATTGGATCTGATCTTCTAGCTTTTTTCCAGATGAGTGACCAGGTTTATTCTAATGTAATATTGCTGTACTTGACCAAGCTTGCATGGCTGATGATATATCTAGGGATGCACACTACCAGGCTTGCTTTGGATGCTAAATTTGACGTACATTTTATAGATGAGTAACCAGGTGTTTTTGTCCATAACCAAGAAAATAATTGATAACCAAGAAGGCCTATTAAACCAAGCTTGCATGGATAAACATGAAGGGATGAACACTTTCAAACTTAATTCAGATGTTGGATTTGAAGTACATTTTCCTGATGAGTTACTGGTTTCAAGTTTTCGGATAAATCGATTCCTAAGTTATTGGAAGCCCTATCAGATTAAACTGCATAAATGTTGCATTTGGGATTTATACTTCTAGATAATGTGGGACTTTGCCCCACTTAAAGACAACATTCATTGAGGTGATCTCTGTGATATCTGATTATCTATGTTTATTTGTGTGTGATCATTGCATCCAGCTGTAAAGGATACCAGTTTACTTTTGGGATGAGAAAGGGATCATATGGGATGAGCCAGAGAGATCTCATTTCAGAGGATATTTAATTTCTTTCATCTTGAATCCATAGATAAACTGTTGGTTGAAGAAAAAATATAATTCTAAAATCCCAGTACAGTAATTTTAAGTATTTAACATATATAGTTAATATGAAATGATTAATTTTATTCACCACCACAGTACTAATTGTATGTACATGTATGGCACTTGCACGCATGATTTTGTAGAAGCATGCTAAACCTAATAATTAAACCCTTCGTTTTTGTTTCCAGAAATCCTCTGCGGCTCCACTCTATTACATCTCCTACGCATTTGCCTGGGTTGGTGCTGCAAGTCTAAGTAAGTTGCAGTTATTCTCTAGATAAAAAAAAGCAACAGAAAAACCTCTGGCTGCACATGGATCCAGTATCAATTAGTTTATTACTATTCAAATATTGACAGCTGAGGTTGAGGGCATACATTTAAGCCCTCAAGGCATGATGCCTGATGCTGATCGTTTTTGCTCCTAAAGACAGTCAATAATTGTTTAGGAAAAGTAAAACAAATTTAAACCAGAAGTCTCTGTTGAGACTGTAGCTCTACTGGTTTATACTTAAAACAAAGGAAGAGAAAAGTAGCAGTTGGGACTTGAGACTTTAAATCAGTAATAAATATAAAACTGATCCTTGCCACTTATCAAAATAAAAACCGATGCACAGAATTATGTATCTTAGTATAGTCTACTTGTGTGCCAAGTTATACTGAAATCGGACCAAAACTGCAGGAGGAGTAGCATTTTGAAAGAATTTCACAAAAATTTCTATTTTTAGTAACCATGGCAACACCGTTCATCGAAATCAGAAACCAATGCACAGAATTACGTATCATAGTGTAGTCTACTTGTTTGCTAAGTTATATCAAAATCAGACCAAAACTGTAGGAGGAGTAGCATTTTGAAAGAATTTCACAGGAATTTCTAATTTTAGTAACCACGGCAACACCGTTTATCGAAATCAAAAACCGATGCACAGAATTATGTATCTTAGAGTAGTCTACTTGTGTGCCAAGTTATATTGAAATTGGACCAAATCTGTAGGAGGAGTAGCATTTTGAAAGAATTTCACAGAAATTTCTATTTTTAGTAACCACGGCAACACCGTTCATCGAAATCAAAAACCGATGCACAGAATTATGTATCTTAGTGTAGTCTACTTGTGTGCCAAGTTATATTGAAATGGACCAAAACTGTAGAAGGAGTAGCATTTTGAAAAATTGTTTACAGACAGACAGACAGACGGACGGACGACGGACGCATTACTATTGCATAAGCTCTTCTGGTCTCTGACCAGTAGAGCTAAAAACGGGTTTATAGATGACCAGAGAGTTACTGTGCCACCCATAGGAAAAAATTTGCATTTATTTTATTGCACACAAGAAAGTGTGCTGTTTCTAGTTTATTTCTCCATATATTTTAAAAAAATGTCATCTTGGTTTATCGATCACTTACTGTGTGTTTCTAACATAACACTTTTACTGTGTGTTTCTAACATAACGCTTTTACTATTTCCACAACAAAATATTCTCCATAATAATTGTTAAAAGTACTTGACACAGATTTGAAGTTATTATTTTTTCTATAATATGACATATATTTTAATAGCATTTCACACAAAAATTAATTAAAAATCTTATTTCGTTTAAAAGATATTGAAATTTCAAATTTTTCGGCGGGTTTGATTGACATATCCTTGCACTCTCACAAATTTAATTTTATTCTTAATCCTTAGGAAAAGTGGCAATCTCGTTTCGTATAAATGAAAAAAATTAATACTATAATCCAGAAAATTCAGAGTAGACACGTTCGAAAGCAAAACAAACACACAATATATTGTCAGTCCGTGCAGTTGTGGTAAGCAGACTGTGACGATTGAACGCACCCAGTGAATTCTAAATATAAACAATAACAGAACTCGAGCCCTGTTTACAAAAACTGTGTACATAACACGAGTGTGCTCGATTTGCTAAACTCTGTACGCATCTCTTAGTTCGGAATGACGATACTTGTGAAGGCGTTTTGCTTTCTAACATTTCTACTCTGAATAAAATTATTTTTCTTGATAAAAGTTTTAATATTTCTCATTAAAACACATCAAAATTGCCACTTTTCCTAAGGATTAAGAATAAAGTTAAAATTTGTGAAAGTGCAAGGATGTGTCAATCAAACCCGCCAAAAATTTTAAAGTTTTTATAACTTTTAAACGAAATAAGATTTTTAATTAATTTTTGTGTGAAATGCTAATAAAATATATAATTCGTGATATTATACAGAAAAAATGAGAAAATATTAACTTCAAATCTGTGTCCAAGTACCTTTAATAGCCCTCTTGGGTGTGAAATCGGGACCACTGAAGACTGCTAACCTCGACCATTTGTTTCAGTTTTCTTCTGCCTGATGCTGCCTTTCTGGGTGATCAATGCAGTGAAGCCAACGTGTGTGCTGGACATGAGGACCAGGGAGGGTGTGTGTTATGAACCAGTCAAGTGCTGCTCCTGTATGTGGCACGTCTAGACAACTGGACACCCATTACTCCATATTGCCCTTGAACTGTATTCACGAATCAAACAAAAAATTTTGTTCTACTTATTCCTATTTGTACAAAATTTAAATTTTCCTTTGATCTAGGTAAGGTACAACATATTTTGGAGATTTATGACTGTTGATAAAATGCCTTTTTCATTGTAGCTCTTTAGCGTAGTACATAAGCAAGTTTCATACAATATTGAAGGACTGATGTTTAAAACTTGCTCTAGCTGGTCTGTTAAGCTATTCAATTGTCTTCAGGGGGAAATAAACAACAAAATGAAGCCATATTACAATCATAGACACTAGTATGGACATTCTGGCTTAAACCATATATGCAATGTAATTTTGCAAGATGATATACCTTTGCATAGAGAATGTTGATTTTTTTAGGCATGTCATGTTATATTTTTTTTTTTAGACTTTATACATGTATATACATATAACTTGATTTATTTCTTTGAATTTCTACCTACTGTTGTCTTCTGATTCATATCATCAATCTTTGTATTTATGTCAGCTGGTCTGACACACACAAATATATTGTTCAAATACTCTATCATTCCAGAATGATTATGTAAAAATATGCTAATCATTATATTTTCTTTTAATGAGCTATTGTTAATACTTGTCTATATATCATAACATTTGTTAATTTTTCATACATGTATAAATAACCAATAATCATTTTAATATGTATAGAGAACATGTCGGTAATATATATATATAATGTATTAGAATTTGTTCAAATAATAAATCTTTAAAAAATAGACTGTATGACTTTCTTTTGGAAACCAGAGACTTACAGTATTTCAGGGTAGCTACATTAAACAAGAGATGTTTGTAAAACACTTATGCCCCCTCCCCCCAAATTGGAATTTGTCCAAGTCCAAAAGGGCATAGCTCTGTCAAAAATGGCACGATTGTACCCAAAACAGAACTTGATTAGATAGTCATCTGACAAATCTGTATACTAAATTTCATCTCAGTATGTGCAACAGTTGCAAAGAAAATGAATGGAAACTGCAAATAAAAGTCCAAGGGGCATAACTCTGTCAAAAATGATGCGATCTTACCCAAAACAGATCTTGACCTAGATATCAATGTTATATATTTGTATACCAAATTTCATTTCAGTATGTACAACAGCTGCAAAGAAAATGAACGGAAACTGCAAATAATTGAAATTTTCCTAAGTCCAAGGGGCATAACTCTGTCAAAAATGGTGCGATCGTACCCAAAACAGAACTTGACCTAGATATTCATGTGATATATAAGTACCAAATTCCATTTCAGTATGTGCAACAGTTGCGAAGAAAATGAACGGAAACTAAGTGGACCGACAGACCGACCGACAGCAGCAAAGCAATATGCCCTCCCTTCTTTGAAGGGGGGCATAAAAGAGGACTTTGTTAATTCTTTCCTTCATCTATAAATATGGTCAGCACCTTCTTTATTGTGTTCTTCACAATAAAACGTTAGTTGTTACCTTTGTTAATAATCAAAAATCAAGAACTATTTAGTCCAAATATTTGGAAGATTCTTTTAAAAATCATTTATCCCTGAGGTAGGTTTGGGTCCTTTTAAGACTCTTCTACATGTACTGCCTTTTTATGGTGAATATATGAAGTAACTTTTATCTCAAAGATATCACATGTGGTGCAACTAAAGCAAAACCTCAAAATAAAAACAAACAATAAATGAATGCACTTGCTGTTTTAATTCATGCAGATATTGATGTTGAAATTCATCTTAACATTTCATCCTAATCAAAATAAAAAAAAAATTAATAAAAAAAGATAGCAAAAAAGTTGTAACCACTTTGTATAAATAATTCATGTTTCATAAACATAAGAAATGCCCCAGTCAACTCTTGGAGAGACTGTCGGCTTTCCTTGCTTATTACTTTATTATATAAAATATGAAAACAGATTTGTTCAAATTTGATAGCACTAAAATATCTGATATTTTCATTGTTGTTTTATTACAAATTAAATTTGCATAGATCTCAAGTATGGTATGCTCTCATCCAAACAATAAATTAAACCCGAGGTTTTTTTTGTGAGTGTTTTGTCTGTCTTCAGTCGTAGGAAAATCTTTCAGTTCAATAGGACCACAACTTTTTCAATAGCATGTGCTGGTACAATCTAAAGCTCTTATCAAGAAAAAGGACTACATAAATGCATTAATAACTGGTTGGTAATACACAAAAGTTGGCTGTTGTTTCAACAAACCAGGTGTTAACACGCGTAAAGAATTATTCCTGCTGCTCGGTCTTCTCGTCAGTCTGTTCCTGTGTCGGTTCAGGAGAATGGCCGCCCTCATATTCTCTATCATTCTCTCCTTCACCCTACAAAGAACAACCAGACACACTATCCTTAAATTCCATGTTATAGATTCTTGCTTTTAGATTGTAAATATACATGTATTAATTTTACATATGTAAAAGAAGGTACCATGAACACTAAGGAATATGTTCCTACATGTATTTTCATTAGTGAACTCTTCAAAATTCGAGAGGAGTTTGGTCGTCTGACTTGTACAGCATGGCCTTTCAGATAATATAAAACATGCCAATCTAAATCCATTTTTGAATGTTAAATGTATTTGTCATTTCAATTAAAGAATAGAAGACAGGGATTTTCCACTGCTCCATATAGGGCCGATATGGGCCCCATTCCCAATTGCAAAATCACTCCATTTTTCCCAAAAAAGAACACCATATTGTTAATTTTTGAAAAATTCATGTAAAACAAACATGGTCAGGTTTGAACTCTAAATGAAATGAACAAAAGTTTTGGAACTAATAACTAAAATTTTATAATAATTAGTGACAATAGTCTGTTCTCTGAATTATAGTTGCATAAAATCAATTTTATTCATTATAATTTTTTATTTCTTGAAAGACATCTTGCTGTAAAATTTACCAAAAAGTTGTAAAATTTCATTTAATTCCCATATACATGTACATTTTCCGACTTTTTCACAAAAAAGCTCACAAAGAAAGATAACTCTTCCATACTGAAAATAAAACATGTCACCACCAAATCTAGAGATATTTTAAATATTTTAAATATCTAATGTTTGGGCTCATGAAATACATTAATCAAGTTTAAAAATGCTGACAAAAATCAAAATTTTACAGAAATTATGGGTTCTAGGT
>NW_026920745.1:0-17276 GCF_032062105.1 Saccostrea cuccullata
AATAAAAACTGCACCTTTATTTATGTAGCATAAAACCATCATATACCTTTATCACCAGCATATGGAGTTAACGTCTACCAGTTGATTCGATGCGCATTTATAAGCATGTTCTACATATTTCAAAACAAGGCAGGCTATTGACAAATACGTTGGTGTTATAAGGGTTTCACAATCTCCTTTTAAATCAATATTTCGTTAATTCTAATATCTAACTGGTCGATATGGCTGACGATTTTTTTTGTTTAAAGGAACAAAAATATTATTGTTTGCAAAATATAATCTGCCGTTAGCTCTAATGTTGACTGCATTAAAGTATATTTTTAAAATATTAGACTCGATCATAAGAAGGGGCTCACAGCGGGTTTGACGACCAGAAGGGGATGTCCCCCTCCCCACTACTCCATGGCACCTGGTCCCACATTTGTTGACAGAGGGTTGTGGCACCTGGTCCCACATTTGTTGACAGAGGGTTGTGTTGGCTATGCTCACAATTTGTATAGATTTCTTTAAATGGACTTCCGAGCATGATAATTTTTCGCTTTCTTCATATGTCATCCTGGCTCTGCTACGAAAGCTTCATGGTCAAATTAGGAAGCTGAGAATAAAAGATTAAAAGTCGACATTACGAGATTAAAAAGGTCCGTAGTTCTTACGACAAAAGTACTTTTCGTCATAGTACGACTCAGTCTTAAGTCGTAATATCGAGATGAAATGTAACAGCGAGATAAGACCTCAATATCTATGACGTTTAAAAAACTCTCGGGGAAGTAGAAATAACGAAATAAAAAGTGTTTTACTTTAAGAATCAAATGTTTGGGGTCAAGGATTCTGTATGTCTGCCTGTGTGTCTCATATAATGTTCACATTTAACTGTTCTTGGTGAAGATTTTGTTGCCAGGGGTAAAGTTAAAACTTTGCTCGTCAAGACGGTAAAGTTAAGTTTGGATAAGAATCTTAATTTTAAACAGTTAGGATACTAACATGTAAGAATTTATTTGAATGTCATTTCATTACAGAAAATAAAATGGGAAATTTGAAAGCCTTCTACATTGCACTTGAAAACCCCCAAGGGGTTTTCTTGGCTGGACAGACCATAAATGGGAAACTTGTTGTTGAACTGGATGCAGAGATGAAAGTTCGAGGTAATGTAAAATTTATAAAAGTTAATGTTGTAAAAAACGAAAATATTTTAGTAGGACAGCAACAATCATTATAGCTCAATATGTAGAGATGTTTTTTTTTTTTTTTCAATTGGAGTAATTTTTTAATTTGAAAAATATCGGTACACTTTCCTGGTGTGGTTTCATTTCAAACCTATCTATTCTATCATATTTTAGAAATAAAAGTTAGATTCAAAGGAGAAGCTTCTGTTTACTTTACGATAGAGCGTGAGGAACACGACGATTATGAGGAGTACTTCAAGACAACTATACTCTTGTTTGGCAAAGGTTGTAAGACAAACTTGACTTTAGCTAAATTTTCATTTTAAAAATTAAAACATTAAAATGAGTATAAGCGGATGTTTTGCAACATCCCATGGCTTGTATACTGTAAACCAACTTTTATTCGCGACGACTTTATTTCGCAATTTAACCGGGGTAAACTAGTTGACCACGATTAATTTTCGCGATCAGGCTTTTTCGGTCTGTTGTTAATAGACAAAGAGACTTAAAGTACCGGTTCGCGGCGAGAAATATTTGCAATGATGAGGCTGTCTTCGCGAAAATTTCTAGCATGCGAATAAAAGTTGGTTTACAGTATTTTTTTTTCTATTTTTAACACATTTCCTTTTAACGGAAGCGCATTCCTGCCAATTGTTTTCTTCTTATCTTTTTTAAATTTTGTTTTAAATTTTTTCTAAGTCGTAGGTATAGGATACCAAGACATACGTACAAGATACATAGTCGTACCTACGAGATATTAAGTTGAACGTAAGAGATAATATGTCGTAAGTAAGAGATACTAAACTAAGTCGATAACAGCATCGTATTCCTACATTCATAGGGAATAGATGCAAAATTATCTTATTACAAAATTAACAAAATTTACAAACAATTCAATTTACAAAGGAATTTGGGTCCTTTTGGACTTAAATTTTTGATCATATATATTGAATATAGAAACAAATTTGTGTATATCACTTCAATTTTCTTGTGATTTTTAATCAGAATATATGAGAATGCAGATCTCAAATATTATTCTCAAAAAATAAAAAGCAATCAACTCCATGGGACTATTCCACGGCGTAAACATACTTTTTTGAGGACTAAAATTATTCTCCCTTTCGTACAAACATTTAGAGACGAAAATTGAAGTGAAATACACAAACCTGTTATGAGAGTAAATGTGTGCCACCAGGTGATTCGAACCAGTCCACTATATAAAAAAAAAAATCAAAGTATATTAGAAAGGTCTTGTCACAGACAATACACAGATCTAATATGAAAGCCCTATCTCTTCTCATACAAACTTTATGACCAAGGTTAAAGCTTTTGAAAAATAGGACAAAATTCAAGGTCAAGATGTAAAAAGGTCTTGTCACAGATAATGCACATGTATAACAGGAAAGCCATCTCATTCAAAAGTTTTGGTTAAGTAATGTTTATTTTTTCAAAAGTTTTAAAACTTCAAGGTCAAGGGGTAAAAAATCAAAGTATATTTAGAAAGGTCTTATCACAGGCTATACACAGATTCAATATGAAAGCCATATCTCTTCTCATTCAAAATTTATGACGGGGTTAAGGTTTTTTGAAAAGTATGTTAACATTAAGTTAAGGTCACGGGGTCAAAAATCATAGTATATTAATAAAGTTCTTGTCGCAGGCATTTTAAAAACATTTTTATATGAAAGCCCAATCTCTTCTTTTTCAAAATCTATGATGAAAGTTAAAGTTTTTGAAAAGTAGGTCAAACATCAAAATCAAGGTTTTGAGGTCAAAAATCATAAAAAGTCTCACGTACGACTTTTTATCTCGTACGTACGACTTAGTAACTAGTACGTGCGACTTAGAATGATTTTTTTTTCAGTTGGCAGCAATACGCTTCGCCTTTTATTATAACAAACTTTCTTTAAAAATCTGCTACGTACTGTTCTTGTGAGAGTCCTGACAGGGATAAAAAGAGGTTACTTTTAATAAAGCGATCAAAAGTGATAACTGTTGATCACGACATAGGTCTTCAAAAAGAAAATAATATAATATAGTAGCTAAGCATACACGTACCCCTATAACGTTCTCTATGACGTTTTTTATGCCAAGTATATTTATGTCCAAGCTTTTATCACTTCATTAATCCCTAACCTATAGGCACAAGCTTAAGTGAGCTTTTAAGCAAGGTTCAGTCAGAATCTTTAACTTTTAAACTATTTATAAAAATTCAATTTTTATATTAGATATTTGAATTAAACAATACCTATTAAAACATTCAAATAAGATGAACTCCTCACAAATCCATAAAGAAGAAGGAATTTAAGGGTTTATTTGGTGTGGTAGAAAAATATTCATTAAATACACATTTGAAACATTTAATATCTTGGAACCTTACCCCCACACATTTTTATTAGAGAATATGTTTTGTTATTAATATCAACTATATGTCTCAAGTTACTAGTATATTTAAGATTAAGTTTAAACAAACATTTAATATATATAAAAAGAATTCTACCCCACTCAGTATATAACACCTTATATATAGAGAGATAAGGTAGATTTTATGAAAATATCTGTTTTACATAATTTTTCTTATTAATTTTTAGTATAGATTTTATCAAAAATATATTATTGAAAGATAATTTATTACAACAAATTCAAAATGCCCGGGGTCAATATGGAAGTTGGGATGGGGTGTGGGTCCTGTCCTCCAGCACCTGTGGAATTTACAAAAGGATTTGTATAATGCAGAATTAAGTCCTTTGAGCACACGTTTTAGTTACAACGAAACGACCAAAGAAAATTTAGATATACACTGTATACAGTAAATAATTACGTATTACAGGTTTAAATTTTGCATTGCTTTTTTTTTTTGGGGGGGGGGGTCTTATATTGTTTAAGGAGTTAAAGCACAGGCCCCTGACGTTACTTATTTTTCTTTTAGTTAAAAAGATATACCCCTATTACGTACGGCCGTAGGGGGTATACTTTTTTTTATTACTAAAAGGAAAATACATAACAGCAGGGCTTGAGGTTTAACAAATAAGAATGCCTTGGAAACGTTTTGATGTATACTGTAACTGACATTATTATTCACACAATTTTAAAAGGTATCAAATGATATTAATAAGTTAAGCATTTTTTTTGTTACCTTATATACATTGAAAGACTCTTTAAAGATTTTAATACATGTATTTGTGCATTTAGTGCTTAACAGAATCAGTAACATTTTATTTAAATGACTCGCGATCGTCATTCAGGAGCGGGGATGGGTGACGATAATCGGTTACCCCCAGGACGACACGACTTTCCATTTTCCTTCCAACTTCCCCAGAATCTCCCATCATCATTTGAAGAAAATCCAGGTTTCATCAGATACACTATTAAAGGAACCATTGACAGGCCTTGGAAGTTTGACCTTACCACGAAGATAGCTTTCACTGTTGTTGCAATGTTAGACTTAAACACACGACCAAATGCAGCTGTGGGTATATTTAAACAATACTTTGAAATCACATATTTTCGTGGGGTCAACTTTTCGAGGTTTGAGGAAAAAATCTTTGGTTTACGGGAATGGATTTCGTGGATGGAGAATGTTTTAATAGTAATGTATATTAAATTTTACATTAAGTGTTGGTCATAAATTCGTGGGTCTCCCCTTGCCTCGAAAACAACGAATATTAACCCCCCATGAAAATTAGTGATTTCATAGTAAAATGCTTTGTTTTTGGTTGTTAGATCAGGAATTAGTGTCGCACCTGTTGCCAGTGTAAAGACGAATAATGACCCCCATCGAAAAATGACCGGGGGTCATTTTCAACGACAAAAAATGACCCCCTACCCGTAGAAAAAATTCATTTTTTGTAGAAAGTGTCCTAGGGTTCATTATTATGTTCCCCAAACGAAGTTGGGGAACATATTGTTTTTACTCTGTTTCTTCTTATTATTATGTTCCCCAAACGAAGTTGGGGAACATTTGTTTTTTACTCATCAGATTATTATTATTATTATTTTTCTTCTTCCTGGGAAAATCTTTTCCGCATTGAAACCTTTTTAGGGTCAGTAAAAATGTTATGTAGATTTGCGGAAAGAAATTTTGCGTGCACGTGCTTGCAAGAGCGCTTGCAACGCGTGAAATGACCAAAATAATAAATGCAGCTGTAACTTTTCTATTTTTTGATTATATGCTTTGATACTCATAATATAAGTATATCTTAGTAGTAATGACATTAGCAAGATCTCACGCGCATGCACGTGCGCTTCGCTCTGATTGGCTGAAACTAAAGTCTCAATATCTTTCTTGTTTTACGTCATAATCCTTTGAAATTTTGAACTTAGTCTAACATTATGAAGATCTACAGCATGATATATAATAATTTTCATGAAAGCACATACATGCGCATGTGCTGGCAAGAGCACGCACGTGCAACATGTGAAATTACCAAGAAAATGGATGAAGCCGTAACTTTTTAATTTTTGGATGGAATTTTTTGAAACTCACAATGCATGAATATAGTAGTAGTATAGACAAGACGAAATGGTCAAAATTACAAGATCTTACGCGCATGCACGTGCGTTTTGCTCTGATTGGCTGAAACTAAAGTCTCAATATCTTTCTTGTTTTACGTCATAATCCTTTGAAATTTTGAACAGTCATACATAATGAAGATCTACAGCATGATATATAAGATTTATCATGAAAGCACGTAAATCCACGTGTGCTGAAATCTGATTGGCTGAAACTTAACATGGCTATATCTTTCTTGTTTCTCAACAATAGAGGATGAAGTTTAGAATATGAATAGGTATTATGGATTCCTACATGATACTGCTATCAAATTGAATGCAAGGACGTGCTTGTATGCACATGCGCACACGCAATGCATAAAATGAACAATATGTTTGAAAAGCGGTAAAATTTATATTTTTATGACTTTTTATTGATTTCTGGAACATAAAGATAAGTAAATGGTTTAGACAACATGCCATGATCACTTTGCATGTGCATGCACGTACGTTTTCGTGCAATGCGTTAAATGACAAAAAGTTGATATCATTGTAGCTTTTAAAATTCTTTTATGAAATCCTGCGAATACTAAGCATATTTAAAAAAGTTTTAAAGGAAATTTTACAAAAAGCAAGTTGGGGAGCGTTTCTGTAACGGTCCCCGTTACAATTAGAGCTAGTTATTATTATTATTATTTTTCTTCTTCCTGGGAAAATCTTTTCCGCGAATGATCTTGTATACTACACGTCCGACTTTGAAACCTTTCTAGGGTTAGTAGGCATGTTATGTAGAAAACGAATGTCATTTTGCGTGCAACTTGCAATAGTAACGTGCAACGCGTGAAATGACCAAAATTACAGCCGTAAATTTTTTGATTATATGCTTTGATACTCATTATTTAAGTATATATTAGTAGTATAGACGTGCTGACATGGTCAAAATAGCAAGGTCTCATGCGCATGAACGTGCGCTTCGCTCTGATTGGCTGAAACTAAAGTCTCAATATCTTTCTTGTTTTTCCTCATAATCCTTTGAAATTTTGAACTTAGTCACACAATATGAAGATCTACAGCATGATATATAATAATTATCATGAAAACACGTACATGCGCGTGTGCTGGCAAGAGCGCGCACGTTCAACATGTGAAATTACCAAGATAATGGATGAAGCCGTAACTTTTCTATTTCTTGATGGAATGTTTTGAAACTCACAATGGATGAATATAGTAGTAGTATGGACAAGATGACATGGTCAAAATTGCAAGATCTTACCCGCATACACGTGCGCTTTTGCTCAAAATCACGTCATAATCCTTTGAAAATTTGAACTTAGTCACATATTATGATCTACCCCCATCCACGAAAAATGATTGGCTGAAACTTTACATGCCTATAGGGTAGAATATGAATAGGTTTTATGGATTCCTACATGATATTGCTATCAAAATTGAATGCAAGGACGTGCTTGCATGCACATGCGCACATGCAATGCGTAAAATGAACAATATGTTTGAAAAACGGTAAAATTTATATTTTTATGACTTTTTATTGATTTCTGGAATATAAAGATATGTTAATGGTTTAGACAACATGTTATGATCACCTTGCATGTGCATGCACGTGCGTTTGCGAACAATGCGTTAAATGACAAAAAGTTGATATCATTGTAGCTTTTAAAATTCATTTATGATCCTGCGATACTAAGCATATTGAAAAAAGTTTAAAGGAAATTTGCACAAAAAAGTGTCCTAGGGTTCATTATTTTATATGTTAGTCCCATAAAAAATTGACCACCATTGAAAAATGACCCCCTTTAAGGTGAAAAGAGATTCTTTAATTGTCAAGTTAATAAAATTTCTTTTTAATATTCCTCCTTAATCATACTGTTTGCTTAAAGAATGATATTCCATTTGTTTTTAGAAATCAAACCATGCAACAATCAGATTCCAATACTCTTAATAGGAAAATAAATTTTTCCTTCATTTCAACTTGAAGCTTGTATAAGTTTGGCAAATCCTATTTGACAATGAAAGAGGATGAAATTTTTACCCTCCCCCCCCCAAAAAAAAAAATTACCTTAAATAAAAACAAACAAGAAATAATAATAAATGAAAAGCAAAAATATTAATAAAACTCTATACCTTTCAATAATACTGAAAGAGGCTCTAGATAAAATATTGAAATGAAGTTTAGCCTTCACACAAGTTCAATCATATCATAATTTACTTTGCCATGATTAAAGCATACTTTAAATGTTGGTGGGGGGTATACTTGAAAGTATTGTGGTAGAGTAACAGTTGAAAATTAGTAGAAGAGTAGATTATTTTAAGCTTATTTTTAGTGCCTCCTTATAGAAAAATAAAGGTAGGGTAGTTTTTTGTTGTTGTTGCTTTTGTAGATAATCAACTTCCTCTTAAATAAGTAAGGGGGTGGGGTGGGTATAACACCTAAAAATATGCTCTGTAAAGCTATGGGCTAGTGTAAAATACACATTCTAATGCAAAACCTATACATGTAGACACAACCTTTTTAGCACACAGTATTCATTACATTTCGTAATTCTTGTTTTACTCCACGATTTTACCCAGTTTTGAGTATATTTTTCAGAGAATTTAATATGAAAATCAGAACAAACATTTTCATTTTTGTAACGTCTTCTTTATACTGTATCATAATATATAAAGTTAATTGAAGACCATTTTTTTATGTCCCTGTAATCGAAGATTCGGGGGTATATAGTTTTATCGTGTCCGTCTTGTATGTCTGTCCATCTATCTGACGGTCTGTTTCTCCGCAAAAACTTTAACCTTTACATGTACCATAACTTTTCATTTATTGTAGCTATGTCTTTCATATTCAATTTGTGTACATTCCTTGTGATAAGACCTTACTTTGGGTACCACCAAATTTAACCTTTTGACCTTTACCTTGGAGTTTGTCCCATTTTACACAACGCGAAATGTAATAACAACGCGAAATGTAATAAACCTTGATTATTACATATTGCATACTTACATTTTGCGTCGAAATCATCGCAGGATGTAATAACGCAAAATGTAACAACACACTTTCGAGAATTAATACATTTCGCGTTATTACATTTTGTGTCGAGATCAACGCAAAATGTAATAACGCAAAATGTAATAACACGATTTTTGGATTATTACATTTTGCGTCAAGATTGAGCAAAAGGCAGGAACGCAAAATGTAATAACACTTTTTTCGTCAGCCAGATTGAGTACAGTTTTCAATAGTGTAGTGGCCGATCAAAAGAAAATAATAGAACAGGGGAAAAAAGATATACTAGTATGCAGTTTCTTACAATTAATAAATTTTATAATATTGAATTAATTAGCTACATGTATTTAAAATCAGTTTAATAAATGTATTCAAATTACAGGTGTTGCAAATTAGAAACGTACATCTGTGGGCAGGTTTGTTGGGGGTATTGTCCAGTGAGCTTCCCCCCCCCTTTTTTTTAGACAAATGCAATGAATCTAAAAAAAACTATTCATTTGTACTGTCAGGTGTAAATATATAGCGGGAAGGGGTTTATTGACAATAATGATTACATACTGTTCCATGCAAATCTCCAGCATTGCAGACAAGCAAAAACAAAATTCTTTCTCTCTCTTTCTTCCATCTTATGATAAAATGAATTGTATGTGCATGTCCACAGCAATACAATAATAAACAAACAAAGTAAACATTCCACCCCATCCCTGCCCCTCCTCGCTTGACACACACAGAAACTTCTAATTTGTTAACCTTTTAATGAACTTATGGTCAATCTTTGAAATCAAATATGTGTTATTGGTTGGAAATTAAATAAGACTATCAAAAATATGCCAATCAAAGTTAAATTAATTCTGTAAAATTAAGTACAGTGTATTCAATATAACTAAAACCACAGTCAGAAAAACAATACATTTAGATGTATTTAAGTCCGTAAAAGCCCTAACGTTGGTCTCATTGTTTTAGTTCTAAATATTTTTTTAGTTTCTAAATATTTCCCAAGTTGGTTACATGTATATATTTGAATAAATTTTAAGATCTTTTTTATTAAACGCAATCAAAAAAATAATTATTATATTTTGTTTTATTACATATTGTTTTATTACATTTTGCGTTGTCTTCAGTGCAAAAATAAAATAACGCAAAATGTAACAAGGAAAAAGCACGTTATTACATTTTGCGTCGAGATCAAAGCAAAATGTAATAATCTAAAAATCGTGCTATTACATTTTGCGTTACTACATTCTGCGTTGATCTCGACGCAAAATGTTATAACGCAAAATGTAATAAGCCGGGATTATTACATTTCGCGTTGTTATTACATTTCGCGTTGTAACATACCACCAAATTTGACCTTTTGACCTTTACCTTGGAGTTTGTCCCATTTTACACAAAAATGCCAAATTTTTAATTAATTTTCGCTGGCTATAATTTTTAAACGGTAGATACTAATACTCTCATACTTCACAAATGTAATCCTTGTTACATTAAACCTTTCTTAAGAAACCATCAACTTTGACCCTTTGACCATTGAGTTTGACCTACCTTTCAAACACTTATCCTTTGCCATTAATTTTGAACAAGTGGTGCTAGGCATAACAAATACATTATTTTTATAGCTTTCCTATTTTGCAATTATATTTCTTATGAGAAGACCCTACTTTGGGTACCATTATATTTAAATTGCCTTCAAGAAAAGTTTAATCTTCGCTATGTTGCCATACAGGGGCATAGCTGTTTTACAAATACATCTTTTTATATATATAAGAGGAGTTGCTGATAACAGATGGATACCCCAAAGCGTAACAGACGGACGGACATCCCAATCACTATATACCCTCCCGCTTTTCAAGCGGAGAATAAATTAATATATGATACTTCTGATTATTTCTGTCAGTACGATGATTCATCCAAAAACAATGTTTACCTAACCCTTTAGGCTGGATAAATCTTTACTCCCTTAGATTCTGAATTATCGCATTGACCTTAAAATATAGCCATAATCATATGTTATGAGATCAACATATCATGAATTTATTCAAAATAAGCTCAGGTGAGCATTTTGGCCAATATGCTTCTTTATCAAATTTTTTTTTTTTTGCCCCCTAAAAATTTCAGTTTTAATCAACAGGGAGTCATTTTTCTACGGGAGTCATTTTTCTTCACGTGGGTTCTGCAAATTTTAAGAGTGGTGACACTTTTTCTACGGGCAGAAGGGTCATTTTTCTATGTCGAATAATGACCGGGGGTTATTTTTCGCAGTCGAAAAATGACCCCCGGTCATTATTCGATGGGGGTCATTATTCGTCTTTACACCGGAAAATACGCATGAGCAGGTTATGTGAAAAAAAAACATTTCTGCAAAGGCTACGATGTTAATTCTCTTACTAACAAAGAAAAAAAAACATGTATTGTTTATATGTAAATCTGTAGAAAAAAAGAGTTAAGTTTAACGTGCTGATTATTGTGTTATAGATGTGTACTAGTATGACACTGTATACATAATTGATAAAACAGCCGTTTCTCAATAAATCTATGTATGTGGTTTTGTTTAGTGGTGTTTACTGACTGATAAACGGCAATGATTTTCATTAGAAAGGATGGTAATGATATTTGGTGGATGTAAATATTTAGAAATACAGCCTTTAAGTACTCATTAAATAAAAAATGGGACTAATATTTTGAAATTAACATGTACATTTGAGCATTTTTTTTTTAAAAATACAGCTTAAGGATGGAATGGAAAGTACCTATTACCTATGTTGTTTATGCTGTAAGTCGGGACCAATCGAAACAAGTCTGATGGTGGACAGAGTCGGGTATGTTCCTGGCGAAGCAATAAACTTTATTGCGGAAATAGAAAACATGTCGAGAAGAGTTTGTAAAATGGATCTCAGGTTATGGATGGTAAGTTTGAAAGTAATTTACAGGAGTTTAGGTTTGTGATAATAATTTACAGTAGTTAAGTTAAAGTATTATTTGATGCAGTACATGTATAAGTTTGAGCAGTAAAAGTGTACCGGCTCACAAAAATTACAAACCAAACAAACACATTTTTAAAAATTGTATTATACTAGGCCTACTAAGTTTCTTACTTCACTCACTCAGTCGATCCCGATCGTAAAGTTTTTTTTTAACTAAACAGGTATCATTTTTTAGGGGAAGGCATTGCTATTTTAGCAATCCAGACCATGTCAAGATTACAAACTTGACCAAGTCAAGATTTTTACACTCTTGACTAGGTCAGAATTGATTACATGACCATCCTATCCTGGCCAAGTCATGATTCAATGTCGATCGCGTCAAGATTAATAACATAGCCGTCTTATCCTGACCAAGTCAGGATTGATAACATGGTCATCCTATCTTGGTTGGTAATTATTCAATCTTGACCAAGTCGATCATAACATATACCCGGCTATGTTATGATTGACTTGGTCAAGATTGAATCATTTTCAAAATGGCGATTCAAAATGTTGAACACTCAAATTCCATTAAAAACTCAAACTGCTTTATTCTGAGTCGTTTTGCATACAATAAATGGAAATTAATTACAGTTTGCATTTTGAAGTCAATAAAATTTTTTCAAAAAATATTGAGGATATTGCTGTTAATGACTTCTGTTTTCATGACACGGATCTTTCATCCAATATTTCTTCTATTAAGATAAGCTTTTGACGACATCTACGAAGAACTTTTACTTTTTACTTGTCTAACCATGCTTCTTAGTATAAAATGTCAATAACATGACACAACAATTGCTGTTTGAAGGACAATATGACAAGCTACCCCAAGAACAGTATTCCCAGAGCCCAAAGGTATTTATTAAAATGATCAAAACCAGTGTAATATACGTAAACCGTAAATATTCTTCATTGACCTTCAATGTCCATCTCTGAATTTGCGTCCCTGCATTTGCAGTTTGTTATTAATAGCCAAAAAAAAACTGTATTTACAATAATCTATTGTAGTGAACGGTAAATATTCTTTTGTAAGATGTTAATTTTAGGAATATTGTATACATTCAGTATTGAATACTGTTCGTTATCTCCATAACCGTATTATATCATTTTTTTCTCGAACATATATACTCGTTTGAAATATCTCATCTTGAAAAGAACACCTTTCATTACTTAAAGAGACACCGTGACGCACAAATGGGAAAATTGACCAACGTAGAATGTTTGCATGATCCGTGTCAATTTTTTTTATTCCTAAAAGTATAAGGTTGCAGGACCGAAAAATCTATTTTTATGGAGAAAAATATATGTAAAAATTATTTGAGTATGCCCCATAACGAAAATAGTGCTTTACTTCTTCTTCCTCATTGTGCGCGTGCGCAGAATAAATAGCCATGGATATCATAGTCTCAAGTACCTATAATGAATGTAGATAGACCAAGAATTTTGATAAAAGCTTTTTAAAAAGTTGTCAGAACATATTTCTCTTTGCATGCTCCAGTTGAATGTTATAAACTTACAAGTTTGAGCTCAAATCATAGACGAAAACAATGAAATGGTAGATACCCGGTTCAACGTTTTGTTTTTTGGCAGTCTTTTCTTGGTTCACAGTTGACATA
The DNA here is from genome assembly GCF_032062105.1 of Saccostrea cuccullata. Taxonomy (NCBI): domain Eukaryota; kingdom Metazoa; phylum Mollusca; class Bivalvia; order Ostreida; family Ostreidae; genus Saccostrea; species Saccostrea cuccullata. The sequence continues at coordinate 13,250 of NW_026920745.1, forward strand.
TCGTTTGCTATATACTCATAATATTCATAAATCTTCTCTGTATGATACATACATGTTAAAAGAAACATGGTGACTCATTTTGTAATTTTAAATAGTATGTTTATTTTCATGCTGACGAAACATATACTTCAAGAATTAAAGAAGTAGGACGAGTCATTCATCCGGATATCCAGCCCGGGGAGACAGAGATCTGGTCAGGAGACAGGCTAATCATCCCCCCTATACCCCCGTCATCTTTCAACAGCTGTAGAATCATCGACATAAAATACAGCCTCGAGGTGTGAATCAAGTTATTATACATTACTTTTATTAAATGTACATATGAACATGTACAAAAATAATTTGCATAGGCGTCGGAACCGGGAGGGGGGCTAGGGGGGGGGGCTTAGCCCCCCCACTTTTTTCCCAAATATATACTTAGTATAGACACTGAACCTTGTTTCGTAGGTTTAGTCCCCCCCCCCACAGACACCTTGCAGTATAGGTTAAAAATGGGTAAACTTTTGGTGTTTGGAAAAAAAATTTGCTACTAAAAAGTCCCCCCCCCCCCCCCCCCCCCCCCCCATGAAATAGGATTTTCGCCTTTGGGAAATATTACCTTTTTTTCTGTTACACTTACCCCCCCCCCCCCCCACTTTCAATTTGCTTCCGACGCCAATGATTTGTTCTCACATTCAAAATGTACATGTAGTTTTATTTTGAACATATGAAATTAAAAATTAGTGGAAACATAACTTTATTAAGGAATTTAAAACCATCACACAAATAAATTTTAGCTCACCTAAGCTGAAAGCTCAAGTGAGCTTTTCTTATCACATTTTGTCTGTAGTTTGTCTCTCTGTCTATAGCTGTTTGTCCGTCTGTGAACTTTTCAAATTTTCGACTTCTCAAGAACCACTGGGCCAATTTTAACCAAACTCGGTACAAAACATCCTTGGATGAAAGAAAATTTAAATTGAAAAAATGAAGGGCCAAGTCCCTTTTCCAAGGGGGACAATCAAGAAAATCAGGAGCAGAGAAGAAGAAGGGTGCCTTTTTGAGATTTGTGAATTTCAGGGCCCCTGGATCAGGGCTTATTGTGTTAGGACTAGGCTCTAATGTTTGTATAGTGAAAATGCATGGATCCTTTGAAAATATTTTCCTTGATCCTGGGTATTATGCCAATGATTTTAGTACATATTTATGACAAAGAAAGCTGCCTTTTCCAAAATTGTTAATTTCTGGGCCCCCTGGGACAGTGGTACTTGGGGGGGGGGGGGGGTAACATAGCTTGAAAATAATTGAATGCTTTGAAATATGCACTTTGGTATTAATCAACAACATGATGAAATAAAATTTCCAAAATTTTGAAAGATGTGGCCCCAGGGTCAGTGGTTCCTGTGGGATGGGGTGCACAACTGATAAAGTGGAAATGCATTTATTTTCTCTTTGTTACTATGATCTACCTCTGGGTATTAAGTAACCAAAGTAAGCATTCTAAAGGTATAGTTATGATAAGCAATGGTGTCTCTTTCAAAACTGTGAATTGCATGGCCTCTGGTTTAAAACAGGTTTCAAATTCAATTGTTGTAAAGTTGTTACATGATACATGTACTCATGTGAATTATAAGGCCCATGGGCTTTTGTTTTGTTTTTTCTTTTCAGATATTTCATATCAACAAAGAAAATTACACTGTGTAAAAAAAACTTTACAATATCCATTCACTCTATAATTCACAAGTCAAGAAACTTTTTCGCTCTGTCAATTTTTCACATGGTCCGAATTAATATGACTTTTCCGGGAGTAAACAATGAAACTTACGTATTCTACACAACCGAAAATTTTGTATTCTATACAGTGTGGTTCATAATAATGTTTCTAAGGTTTAAACTTTTGATAATGTTTTTTTATTGCCCCCAAGCTATCGCTAATGAGAAGGAACATTAAATCTCATTCGTCTGTCAGTCTGCCTCTCACAAAATCTTAAACCTTGGTGGGGCTTAACAGAGAGGGCTTTCATATTTCACATGTACATTCAATTTACCTGTGACAAGACCTTTCCAAATTTAATCTGATTTTTGACCCTGTGACCTTGACATACTTTTCAAAAATGTTATATTTCCTTATAGCTATTGATTGAAAATAGATAGGCCTAGGGTTTTCATATTTGACGTGTATTAAACGTGACAAGATATTTCAGAGCATGCTATGATTTTTGACATAGACTTCATGTTTAATTTAACCTAATTTTAAAAGCAATCAGTTTTAATGATTACTTTTGAATGAGATGTAACAGGGCGTTCATATTATAAACAATATGCAACAAATAATGGGACCCCAACTACTGCATCTACTAAGATACCGAAAGCGGGAAATCACAATCATGGGTATTTGCTTGTATGGTAACAAGAGGCCCATGGGCATTATAGGTCACCTGAGCATCATGCAACAACTTTCAAATGATTGAATTTGGTTCATGTTTTAAGCTAGATGCTATGGCATTCACAATTTTGAAAGAGGCACCAATGCTAATTATAATTATACACTTAGCAGTTGTTTAGTTTGTTTACTATAATGGATAAGCAGGGTAGGGGAACAAAAAAGTATGTCAACTAATCAGTAATGTTCAGCAATAATCAGGAGTGCTCCTACCACACATGAACCCCTGACCCTAGGTCTACACATTGCACAATTTTTGAAAAGGCACACTTGCTTATCAAAAATGTTTGATTAATACCAAGGAGCAGATTTCAAACAATTCATTTTCAGTATATAAGTAGAGCCCCCCCCCCCTCCCCATTTTGATATCCCTGGTACCACAATTCTGGAAGAAGAGCCCATCCCATCATAACTATGTAAACAGTTCATTCTGCTTATTACCCAGGAGTAGAGAAAAAGATTTTCATGTATAAAATGTATTTTCACCATATAATCATTATAGAGCCGCATCCTAACACCAGAACCCCTGACCCTGGGGCCATGAATTTCACTATTTTGGTAGAGGCACTCTTGCTCATCATAACTATGAACTTAATTAGTTTATTTAATACTCAGGAACAGAGAAGAAGATTTTCAAAGAATTAATGCATTTTCACTATATAATCAATAGAGCCCCGCCCTAACACCATAATCCCTGACCCTGGGGCCATGAATTTCACAATTTGGGTAGAGGACTCAATGCTGATTACAATCATACCAACAGTTTGACTGCTTGATGTCCGGGAGTAAAGAAGAAGATTTTTTAAGATTGCACTAATTTTAGTGGTTTTTGCCCCACCCCCCAGGCCCCAGGGGAGCAGGGAACACGAAATTCACAATTTTTGTGATAGATGCTATATGCCAAATTTGGTTGAAATTGGTTAAGTGGTTTCAGAGAAGAAGCTGAAAATATTTAAATGTTAACGCACGACGGACGACGACGGACAAAAACAGATAGCAATAGGAGTAGTATAACAGGCCTAGATGGCGAGGTCAACTGAGTGCACTTTTTGGGCTGGGGGGGGGGGGATAGGGAGGTCAACGGAGTGCACTTTTGGGGCTGGGGGGATGGGGAGTTCAAGGGAGTGCACTTTTGGCCGTGGGGGGATAGGGGGGTCAAGAGAGTGCAGATTTAGGGGTCTGGGGGGATAGGGGGTTCAACTCAGTACAGCCCTAACCCTAACCCTAGGGGGCTAAGGGGGTCAGTATATAGCTCTAAATACGGTGTTTACACTATACTATACGTGGCTACTACGATTCACAACGCTGTTACTACGATTTTGGCAGCGACTCAAGAATGTGATTATGACGTCACGATTTCATTCACAGTCTAAAGTCTAGCCAGCCAGCCAGTTTGAACTGGATTTTCTGAAAACAATAACAAAGACAAAGACAAGAACACAGATTTTATTCAGATTCAAAATACATAAAGATTTTTCCTCTTATGGGTTCTGGCTGGACTCTTCTTAATTTCTCCTGGTCTGCTTCCCTTCCTAGATCACGAATCTCTGTCAGCACTTCTTTCTCTAACTGGTCTATCTCCCTTTCTAAATCACTAATCTCTGTCAG
>NW_026920746.1:0-17537 GCF_032062105.1 Saccostrea cuccullata
GGATGAAGGTGAACAAAAATTATGAATTTCATGGTCCCTGCCCCCCTGGGGCCTAAGGGGTGGGGCCAAAACCACTAAAATTAGTGCAATCTTTAAAAATCTTCTTCTTTACTCCTGGACATCAAGCAGTCAAACTGTTGGCATGATTTTAATCAGCATTGAGTCTTCTACCAAAATTATGAAATACATGGCCCCAGGGTCAGGGGTTCTAGTGCTAGGGTGGGGCTATATAGATTATATAGTAAAAATGCATTATTTCTTTGAAAATCTTCTTCTCTGCTCCTGGGTATTAAATAAGCTAACTAAGTACATAGTTATGATGAGCAAGAGTGCCTCTTCCAAAATTGTGAATTTTATGGCCCCAGGGTCAGGGGATCTGGTGTTAGGGCGGGGCTCTATTGATTTTATAGTGAAAATGCATTAAATCTTTGAAAAATCTTCTTCTCTGCTCCTACCGTTCACGGTAGCTCAGTCGGTAGAGCGCTCGCTCCGTGATCGGGAGGTCGTGAGTTCGTATCTTGGCCGCGACTTACCTAGTCATTAAAATTGGTAGCAACTTTCCTTCGCCATGCGCTCGGCACTTTGAAGTGAAAGTTGCGGGTCCTGCGGATGAGACCTTAAGAACCGAGGCCCCGTGTCAGTGGCAGGTGTAGGCACGATAAAGATCCCTCACTGCTCAATGGCCCTGAGTGCTGAGTAAAGGTCAAAATTTGAAGCCCTTCACCGCCATACGGTGACGTCTCCATATGAGTGAAAAAATCTCGAGAGGGACGTTAAACAATATACAATCAATCAATCAATCTTCTCTGCTCCTTGGTATTAAATAAACTAACTAAGTACATAGTTATGATAAGCAAGAGTTCTTCTTCCAAAATTGTGAATGTTATGGCCCCAGGGTCAGGGGTTCTGGTGTTAGGGTGGGGCTCTATTGATTATATAGTGAAAATGCAATAAATTTTTTGAAAATATCCTCTGCTCCTGGGTATTAAATAAACTAACTAAGTACATAGTTATGATGAGTAAGAGTGCCTCTTCCAAAATTGTGAATTTTATGACCCCAGGGTCAGGGGTTCTGGTGTTAAGGCGGGGCTTTATTGATTATATAGTGAAATCCATTTATTCCTTGATAATCTTCTTCTCTGCTCCTGGGTATTAAATAAACTATTCAATATTCAATAATATAAATAAACTAAGCATGTACATAGTTATGATAAGAAAGAGTGCCTCTTACAAAATTGTGAATTTCATGGCCCCTGTTTCAGGGGTTTTGCCATTTTGTGTAGGGGGGGGGGGGGGGTACTTTTGATTATACAGTGAAAATACATTAATTCTTTGAAAATCTTTTCCTTTGTTCCTTGGTATTATGCCAATGATCCAAGTATATATATTTATGATGAAGAAAGGTGCATCTAGCAAAATGGTTAATAAGTGTATAATTATGATAAGCAATGGTGCCTCTTTCAAAATTGTGAATTTCATGGCCTCTGGTTTAAAACACGAACCAAATTCAATTGTTGGAAAGTTGTTACATGATACTCAGGTGACCTATAAGGCCCGTGGGCCTCTTGTTCATATTCACCCTAAATTCTTAACTGTACTTCATGGGGTTTAATAACATTTTCTCTCTTTTTCTGGTACAGTTCTTATACCGCCAACAAAAAAGACGTTATTCCAAGACCCCGTGGTGAGGCCCAGTGATAACATCAGCCAGTGTAGTAATACCAGCAGCAATGACTCGGCCATCGTGTACAAGGCCTCATGTTCAGGAGCCGTGGATCAGTACAGCAATCTCTTGTTAAAGAACGAGAATAAACGATTGGAGAAGGAGAATAAAAAACTGACCAATAGAGTGTTACAGATGGAGGCGGAGCTTAAACATTCCAAAGAAAATCGGCAACAGAAAAGGTAGGCCATGATCAATTGACCAAATACATATGTATTGTATAGGGAACAAGGGATATTGTTAATTTTTGTCTTTGAAATTAATTGTTATATTCTATTACCCAGAGAAAGTGGGTAAATAAATTGAAGTGGCAGTTCTCTGTTGACTTTGGTGATTAACTTTAATTATTTTAGAGACCTTTTGCATATAGAATGGAAGCTGCATGTTGTTAATGTATTGTCTACAAAATTTGTAACTAATAATGTTATTTCATTTTCAAACCAGGGAAGAAAATGGGAAATTGACAAGTGTTGTAAAGAAAGAACCCTTAGAAGGTAATACATGACAAATGTTGTGACCCTTGCGATAAATGCTATTGCAATATATAAGTTGTGATATTATACAGAAAATCTGAGAAAATATTAACTTCAAAACTGTGCCTTTGCACTTTTTAGTTATAAAATATTACTGGTAGATATATATATTGAAAGTGATTGAAGGACATACCGTCAAAGCAATGAGTATGATTATTATTTTAGAAAATGGAGAAATTTCCCAATTCTGCCATCTTTTGGTTTTTGTTGTTGTTTTATATATACACACTTTAATTTTAGAGATGACTTTGCACCACTATTAAAATATGCCCTTTTTTTTTTTTTTTACTTTTTTCAGACACCAAAGGAATAGATCTGGACTTTTCTATACCAAAAGTATCTGCTAGTGTACCACAACAAACAAGTTTTAGGGCTCCCAAATCATCTAAAAAAGAACTGCCGACAGATAACATCAACTCGGAAGATCAGTGTGCCACACAGTGATTGACAAGATTTTATTCCGAGGAAGATCTTCCTTAATAAAGACATAATTCTTAGAGTTTGAAAGCTTTGTGTGTGTGTAAATATTTAGCAACAGGAATAATTTTTTATTTTTTTAAATATCAGCTGTTTTGGATGTGTATTGTGTTTAGTTCATGGAAGAAGTTTATTTTGTATGAGAGTTATTGTACGGATATCTATATACAGTGCCTGAAGCTTAACTTTTAACTATTTTTCTTGGTTTAACAGAATATGATTACGGTGTACAATTGTGCATGATTAAGTATTTATTTACTTTTACATCAAATACACCCACATACACAAGAAAGTCTAATAAATGTCTTGTGCACTAACATGTTTTTTTTTTTTTCTTTATTTCTCCAAGAGAGAAAAATTACTAACTTTAAACCTGAAAAACAGACTGCATACCCACAATGCAAAGGAAACCTTTCCAATCCTGGGAATCCATAAAAAAAATTACAGAATCTGAATGAGGATAAATAGACTGTTTGTAGTCATGGTAAAATCTTAAGACTCTTCAATTTGTTTGAATAGTAAATTAAAGAGATATTGGGAAGATATGTATGTGTATACCATTACGTAAAAGGTACATATAATTTTCATATTGATCTTTGAAGAAAGAAAAATTAAAATTTTTAAATAGAGTATGCATGTATGCGTAATTTAATTTTTGCGTATTTGGGTCAACTAGAAAATTATGTGTAATTGAATGATTTTTTATGTTTAATTTTCTGAACTAAGTATGTTTTGTTTTTCACTCATCCAAGCTGAAACCTTGTGTGAACTTTTCTGATTGCATTTTTTCTTGCCAGAAAGTATACGTGGGTGAAAAGGGATTCAAAACATGGCTAAGTTTTACATTAGGGCCGTTGCAATAGGAGACGGCTGTCTTAATTGGCCATTTTCATTTAAAGGCAGATCCACTAAGGCCACCCTTAAAAAAATGTTTGTTTGGAATTGCCGCCTGGAGGGTTTTAGACACAGGAGGGAGGGAGGGAAATTATTATTTTTTTTGATTGAAGATAAATTATAAATTTTTGATAAAATCTCAGAACAAAAATACCTAATTTTACATAGATCTGACACTATATTTCAGTGTTTTGTAAGGTGCGTGTGATACATGTAATGGGCCAAAAAAATTGATTAAATTAAAAAAAAAAATCTTCCTACTTTTGGTCAATAAAATATTTTCAGGAGGGGGGCATTTCAATGAGGCGGGAGGCAATTCCAAACAAACTATAATTTTATTTTGGCCTAAGAAAAGAAAATCTACATTCTTTTCTGCGTCTCTGTACATGTAATATTCAAATTTTCTTGTATGGTAATTTCCTTATCTTTGCTGGATGTGACATGCGTTTTATTTTTAGTCTGCCATTCCCAGTCTGCTTATAAAATTTACACCTTGTACTACCTGGTATGGTATTTATTTTGTCTGATATCACATGACTCCTTGATGTCAGAGCAGATTTTTCATAATTAGGAAGAGTCTTGTGAGTTGAAATGCAAAATTATAATTGAGCTATTTTACAAGATTTTAAAAAAATTTTCATAAATAGCGAGTGCTGTTCTTATTAAGATGAAAACATGAAAAATATTAAGATTTATTGCTCAGAACATACAGCACACTGACATTTCTCACTTTGTCTGGAAAATGGATTTTTTGGTCATTTGAAGGACACACTTTTCAAAAGATTCTAACAACTTTGTGAGTAGATCTAATTGACCATTCCACCACAGAGAAGACAAGTATCTGTTTTCATCCCATCTTCTCCGTAATGATCGTCTTGATAAGTTTGGCATGTGTCTGATTATTGACAAGTCGGCGTATGGAAATTTATATTGTCGCCGTGTCTTTCACAACCCAATGTTTAGGACTTATTATCTCTGAAAGTAATAGACACTTCCAGCAGATGGGAATTGGTCAGAGAACACAAAATAATGATGTAAAGGTCAGTAGACCATTACTGTTAATAGAATGCTTTTTTTTCCTGTTCAAACCTTGCGTGTGTACTATGCTTTAAATGACACAACCCATGCATTAGAAAAAAATCATTAATTTGTTAAACTTAAAGCAATATGAGCTGCATTTTTGAGAAAAAAATGGAATAGCTGTTTTATGTTGCAAAAACAGGGTTTCATGCAGGCGCGGATCCAGAAATTTTTTCCAGGGGGGGTCCACCCCAGTCAAAAAAAAAATCCTATCCCAGAAATTTCTTGACAAGCAAAAAAAAAATAAAAAAAAAAAAAATAAACTCGTACAAACGTGAAAAACCTATTTCGTGGGAGGGGGGGGGGGGGGGGGGTAGTGGCCTCAAATCTTTCACTTTTTCATACCCATTTCACACATATTTGAGTTTACCAGGGGGGGGGGGGGGGTCCATGGTAACTTTTTTCTTGTTTTAGCATATACATTTTTTAACCTGGTAAATTCCAGGGGGGGGGGGGGTCCTGACCCCCCCCCCACCCCCGACCCCCCCTCTAGATCCGCGCATGTCATGAACTCCTCTTACATGTCATAAAGTAGCAGTGGCTAAAAATTCTTTTGCATGATAAAGTGGAATGTACTGTTAATCTGCAATAAGTTTTATCTTCTTACATTTTTACTCTAGACACCGAATAGGAGTCGAAAAATTCCATTTATTATCTATTTATTTATAGTTCAAGAAATACTCCGATATTAAATACAGCAAATAAAGAATAAATCAAAACTCTTAGAAATTAACTTTAAAATGTGTTCAACCGCATCTATTTTGTTTTTAAAATGTTTTGGATCATTTATCCTGATATCTTGCTGACACACATGCTATACAGATTTAAAAAAAATGTTGATATATAACAAAATTAAGCACCTTTTACGATTAAAAAACAAAGTGCATTTTAAAGTACATGACTACAGTTCAAAGATTAGCCTTTAGTGCATTGAACAAACTTATATGGTGTTCATTGTAAAGGTTAAAGGTTAACTGACTCATCCACTTTCAATTGAAACTGTTCGTTAGTGTATGTATTGGATACCACAAACACGAACAGTTCTGGAATTAAAAAATAGAGGACGAATTAGCTTTTATCATGGAATTAATTTGTGGATTTAGAGAGATTGAAACAAAGGAAGCATTCTTACGGAAAATTGAAAGCTTGTTGAATAATGCAGCTTCAACAAAAGAGGAAGAAGGAAAGGTTCCTGACTTTTGTAGTTTTTTGATGGAAAACGAACGGGGTGAAAATTTAATTCCATTTCAAAGTGACCATGCTCACTCTTTCAGTGACAACAGAGTGATCTGTCATCCAGAACACAAGCATCAATTTACAAAATGGCTGATATTGATGGAATATTGGAAGGACGATCTGGAATCCATAATTTTTAAAGCGAAGAATCGATATGCCAGTAAAATTGTTCGTGCTTGTCATGTTACACGGGAAACCAAAACATGTATGTCAAGTTTATTTAAATATATGATTTTTTTTTTTTTTTTTTTAAAAAGATGTTTAATACTTCGTCCCCTCAAAAACCAGAAGAGAATGACTTATTACGTATTCCAAAGTACGAATTGTTTTGTATACCTGATTGGAATATGGAGAAACTGTTTACTCTTTCCGAGAAGTTTTATTTATCTCTTCAAGGCAAAATTGGATCTCCAACGGAATTAACGATAAGAAGAAAAATTAAAGATGTTGAAAATGAGATTTATAATTCAGCTTCATCGACAATACGGCAACTTTCTATTCCAACTTTTTTTTCGATTTTCAACTGGAAGTCAAAGGGAAGGATTCCGACTGGGAAATTCTGACGACGATTATCTTTATCGTGGACAGATCACATGTTAATTAGTCATCCAGAACAAGCAAACAAATATAAAAAAGATAAAACAACTCTGATGGTGATGGAGTATTGTGAGGATAGTCCAGGATCTGTCCTTCTGAGAGTCATTAATCAGTCTGAATGTAAGAAGGTTTGCGATAGCTACTTTAAAACAGGAAATGAAACATATATGTGAAATTCAAAATATAGAAAGGCTACACTAAAATTGGTAAATAAAGATTCACATGAACATGGACCTTGTGCAAGTGGCCTTTTGATTAATGGGACAAGTTTTGACAATGCTCATTCATTAAAGTGCGACTTTTTTCCTGAAGCAGCAACTCCATGGATAAACCGTTGCGTAGAATAAGGTTGGCCTAACACAGCTACACTGCAGTATGCCAAAGAAACAGGCTGCCATCTTGTTCCTGTTGGCCGCAATGGCTCTAATCATGCCGCAATGGCTCTAATCATGAAGATCACGAATGGCGTATCTCATTTAGTTCATTGAATTGAAATGCGTTCATTCCATGAGCCATGTCCAGTTTATGTGTTATGGACTACTCAAAATATTCCTCACTGATGTTATCAATCCGAATTCCCACAATGAAAAATTACAGTGTTCCAATTTCTTGAAAACTATTATGTTCTACATGCTACAGGAAATAGAGGAAGTTCTTTGAAGAACTTTGCAATTTTTTACGATAAAGATTACAAATGCTTGACTCCATGCATTGAACGGCATAGAATGCAACTTAGTAAATTTGATGATCGGTCAGAATATATTACATTTTGTTATGAGGTGTATGCTTCTCTTGGATTATATTTGGAATTCCCAATATATGATTTCTATAAAAAGTATTTCTCTAAAGTGCGGGAACTTAAAAGAAATGAAACTTTAAGAAGGCTATATCTGTAGCTGAACGTCTGCTGCGCACATTTACACAACCAAATGTGATACACTTACCAGGATCTTCTGAATATGAAGATTTGAAATACTGCTTACCATGGACAGATTTATTGGGACCAGTGGTTGTAAATATAGCTTACCCCAGCGATATAACATATCTGTATGCATTAGAAGTAAAGCAGAAAGCGATGAAGGAGAATGGAATCCCAGCCATCCATATTCCTCCATATGTATTGACTTTCATGCTCTCATTCCTCTGTAATAAAAAAAGAATAAAAACGAAAAAAGGCCAAAGCTCTGCTTTAGATGAATTAGGAAACCTGCTAGAGGAGAATAAAGGGGCATTTGTACCGCTACATCTTAAGTATATCTCGTTTCAGATATTAGGAATCTGTCAACAGTTGTCCAGAGATTTCACCAGTGCGTTGGATTCTTACAATTCTTGTACTACACTAGCACTAGTACAAGTAAAAGCACTTGATTTTCTAGGTCCCCTTTGGATTATAAGAGCTACAAACGCTAGAAAACTACAGTGTAAAAAATCAATGACTGAATAATAAAAGAGAAAACAAAGGACAAGCAAATTAAAATAAAAGTTATTTTTGATCTTCTTTGAAAACTTTGAATAATTACAGAAAATGGAAACATTCTTAATTTTATTTACTAGTATTCTAAAGCATGCCTGTTTCTCTATAAAAAATTCTAATCTAAATATTGCATGATTTGTGTGATAAATTAAAACCTTATCATCTTAGTACAGATTTTTCTTCTGTCAATAAAATAAGAGGTGGATTTTGTTAGAAAACTTGCATGCAGTTATATACTAATACTAGAGGCAACACTTCTTGAGGCCTTGGACAAAAATACAGTCCCGAGCACTTTTTAAACTCAATTGAATTTTCACACAAATTAACGTCACCTTGTTACAATGCGAAATTTTTTAACGGGACAACAAAATATGTTTTAAAAGTGGTTTATAAAATATTTATGTCTGCTTGCCTTACCACCCACATCAAATAAGAACATAACTCCTCTTTAAAGAATAAAAATGGTCATTTATTGAAATATGCAATAAATGACAATGGATAAAAAAAGCACAATGTAAACACATGTACAAAAGTAACAAAAATTATATACATCAACATCAATAGTTAAGAGACAAATAAAATCAAGTTTGTACCTGAGAGCAACAAAACGTTACATCAAATGACTAAATACAATTATGGCATGATTGACATAAAATATATAAAATGGGTCTCAAGAATGGTGTCAATCTGAAAAAGGGGCCTTTAACCCCACCTTGAACAAGGTAGGCGATATTTGATGAATACACGACAAATATAGGCTACCGTCTTAACGCCCATTTCACTAACTTAAAACAAAGTTCACATATGATAATTGGTAGCATTTTGATATGCTCTTGGCTATTAAATTTTGACAGTTCCCAATGGTTTTTCATGGTTTCTAGGCAAATATGCCGTTTTTGTATCTGTTCCTTGAAAGCATACTCATTTGCTTCGACTAGACATAGTCGGAAACAGTGGAGCTCATGTTACTTCTGTATTTTATGTACAATTAATTAAATGACTCTAAAGTGTATGATGATTAAAGTATTTCTCAACTGTTCGACTGCTTTCCATGTTAAAAAGCTTGCATCGTTTCAAAGTTCGATTGATTTTATGTAAATACTTACCTATAGAATCATACAGGTGTACTTGTAACATCACACCAGTAATTGATAAATCTCCACTAAGACATCGTCTTTGGAAACTTAGATAATAATTCTAACAGAGGAGTACATTTGGTATGAGATATTTAATTCATATTAGGGTCCTGTCTCGTATAATGTTAAGTTTTATCATAAGAAAAATGTGACCTTAATTTGTAAGAATTCCATGTGAGCTTTAAAAGTTCGTGGACCACTGTATGTTTGTTTACGAGACCAACTTCCTAATTTTGGCCCTGAGTAAACCCTTTACGAAATTACCTGTCTGCATGTGTGTTTAAAACAAAATTACATTTTATACGCCATAAATAATCTTTCACTTTGTTAACCTTATGTTATAAATAACGTTTTTAACGTACGAGTTTCAACGAAACTAGCAATTCAAGATATTTTTTTACTCTTGCATGCTATTACTATTAGTATTAGCATTGAGAATATTCAAATATAATGTTTTGCCTTTCCTATGACTATCATTTATTTTTCTGTCTATTAACATATGATTAAATTAAATTAGAATTTTTCATAATATTTTATACTATATCAGATTAAAGCAATATCTGAAACGAAAGTAGAAACATGACGGTAGGTTGAATGTCCACCATGAGAAGAATGGTATATAAATTAATAACAGCTAAGTAGTATTCCATCATTTCAAACTTTTCCTCTTAATGTATCAAATGAAAATAGGACATATTTCGCCATTTCTATCACCTCGTGTAGCGACAATAAACAAGAATGACGTGCGGATCGAGGATCTAATTTTAATGAGATTGACATCACTGAACTGTGCAGTGAGCGATCGTCAACACAGCATTAGACCGTTCAAAGTATGTACATTAAGTTACAAGGGAGTACTGACTTAAGTTAACCGATTTTAAGCTTCAAAAGGGCTATATTTAATTACTTTTGTTATAACTTCTACCTATTTGGTATACTACATGGTGACACTGGTTCTCTGATTAGTTACGTACTATATACTGTATATATATATGGACCAGAAGAGAAAGTAGGGTACCAGCCCAGTTGTTTGTAAAAAGACGCATAATAGGACACATATTAAAATGGAAAGTGAATCAAACCTTTCTCGGGAAGTATACTTGTTGCTTCAAATAGAAATTGGTACTCCAGCAGACGTGGATATCAGGAGACAGATTAGAGATATTGAAGAAACTATTTTAAATTCAGCTTCATCGACAGTAGAGGAACCCTTTAGTATACATCCTAAATTTTTCCGAATGGCGACTGGAAGTCAGAGGGAGGGATTCCTATTTGATGAATCTGACTCCGATTTTCTTTACTGGTGGATTGACCACAAAGTTATTTGTCACCCGAGACAAGAAAACCTATACGACAAAGAAACATTGATTATGATGGAGTATTGTGATGATAGTCCAGGATCCGTTTTTTTGAAAGTCAAAAGATGGTCCGTTTGGGGTGTTGTTAGTGATAGTTATGGCCCATTAAAAGATGGTATCTACATGTCCAGTTTAAAGTACAGGGAATTAACAAGATACTTAGTGGTTAAAAATTCACAAACACATGGACCTTGTTCAAGCGGACAGTTAGGTAATGGAGTTTACTGTGACAATGCCCATTCATTCAAATGTGACTTTCTTTTACCAGTAGCTTCATCATGGATAAAGCGATGTCTTTCCAAAGGTTGGCCTGAATCTACCGTATTGAAATATGCCAGAAAAACAGGCTGTCATTTCGTTCCAATTGGCCGTAGAGACTCGCCAAATCAGGATTTTGAATGGCGAATTTCCTTCAATCTCATTGAATTGAAATGTGTACACAGCATGAACCATTCTCAGTTTACCTGTTATGGCCTATTCAAACTTTTTCTCAGCAAAGTAATCAAGCCATTGTTGGATGATAAAGACTTATTGTGTTCCTATTTTTTGAAAACTATTATGTTTTACATGATACAAGAAAAGGAAGAATTATTTTGGTCCCCAGAAAACTTGATAAATTGTTTTTGGAATTGCTTTAAACGTTTAATCTTCTGTGTTTATAAAGGGAATTTACCAAACTTTTTCATTCAGGAAAACAACATGTTCCAAGGTAAAATTGTGGGTAGTTCTAGAGAGAGTTTGCTTGAAAAACTTTATTTGTTATATAGCAGAAGTTATGCATGCTTAAGTCCATGCATCTCTGAAAAGTACTTATTTATGCAAAAATCCATCACTCCTCTTTATGAATTAAGAAGATTTGGTACATATTTCACTTTATTCAGTGAGATTAATAATAAAGTAGGATTGTGTGTAGAATTAGCTCGATTACGGCACGTGAAGATTTATATGCTTACCATAAAAAGACTTCTACAAAAGGAAACTATGACTTTTGTTCAAACAATGGCAGTAAGGCAACATATGTGTTCGTTATTTACCCACTTGGCATTTATTGTAATGAAGTTGGGAAAACCCAGTGATATATGTAAATCTGGTTACTTATTGGAGGTTGCAGTGAGACATGGGTTTCTATCAGACAATGTTTTTTACGTGATGTACCTTTACAGAATGTCCAAATATGAAGAGGCCCTATGTTATGCGAGAAAGACAAAGAAAAATCTAGAACAACCTCACGTTATATATTTACCTAACTCATTAATATTGATAAACACCATTAAATTCCGCAAAGGCAAATCATGGCCTTCAATGCTACGAGAAAGTGTAGCAGTAGAAATGGGTTTCTCTAGTTTCGTTACGTATTTGGAGGAACTAAGGATTGAACAGCATGTGGGAAGGATGGAAAATACACATTTCGTTATTCCTCCATACGTGTTAACACTTTTTCTCATTATTCTTTGCAACATACGGCTTGGAGACATAAAAGGCCGCGATATTACCTTATGCGAATTGAAAGATTTACTAAATAATGATAAAGGAAGATTTGTTCATTTTGATCTAAAAAATACATCTTGGCATGTCCTTGGGATTGCTCAACAATTGTCCGGGTATTATACGGAATCATTTGAGTCGTACAGAGTATCGCTAGCTCATTCGGACAGATGTGTGATATTCAAGGCTAAAATTATCAGAATGCTGACTGTCGTATCTGATTTAAGAAACAAAAACGCCCGAAGTGGTTTAAAACGTCACAAAGACACCAATTCAGAAATGGAAGGAAATAAAGAGAAAATACCGAGGACAAGCTTTATATAGTTAAAGGAATATTAGAGGGAAATACTGCTTGAACTCATTTGTACTTAAACATAAGATATTCTAAAATATACAGAAGTAAATAAATTAGGAAATATGTCTATGATAATGTGCTGTGACTGGAATGTAGTTCAAGATCAAAACAGGGACACATTTAATGTTAAGAATTTAAATAATCCACAAGCACAAAGAAAAATATTAGATATTAAGATGGAATGAGGTAGTAGATCCATGGAGAATTTGGAACGAAAAAAGTAGTCAGTATACATGGAGAAGGAAAATCCTATAATTCAAAGTAGAATTGATTATTTCCTTGTATCCCAGTGTATATTTAGTAGAGTACTTGATACGAAAATAATTCCTGGTTATAGAACTGATCACTCAGCAATTATCCTGAAATTTAAAACAAATTATAACACTAGAGGGAAAGGGTACTGGAAATTTAATTCTCAACTCCTGTTTGAAAATGATTTTACAGATAGGGTAAGGAAAGTCATTAATGAAACTATAGACGAATTCATGGTTTCGGGAGAAATATCCAAAGCAGAGACCATTGCTTTTCATATTACTGATCAATTATTTTGGGAAATCTTGAAAATGAATATAAGATCATTGTCTATTGAGTACTCAACAGCAAGAGCAAAAAGATTAAAATCTGAGAACAAAATGCCAGAAAAAGATATTTTAGATTTAGAAAATAAGGTAAATGTTGAAGGAAAGACAGAAGATTTATAACTTCTTGAAAAAAAAAAATAAATGCTTACAAGATTCAAGAGAAAAATATATTGAGGGCTTAACGCTAAGGTCAAAAGCAACATGGTATGAAAAGGGAGAACGAAACACAGACTGTTTTTGTAAGTTGGAAAAAAGAAATTTTGTTAATAAAACTATATCTTAACTTATTGATGCAGACGGAATCATATAATGAATCAAGATCTTGTACTAGATGAGCAAAGATCCTTTTTCTCCAATTTATACAAAAGTAAAAAAGAGTACTGTAATCAAGCATTATTAAATGAAAGCGCTTTCCTAAACCATAATGTGAGGTTGTCAGAAATGCAAAAGGAGAATTGTGAAGGAATCTTAACACTTGCAGAGTGTACTGAAGTATTAAAAAAAATGAAAAACAAAAAATCACCTGGTTCTGATGATTTTACTGTAGAATTTTATAAATTTTTTTGGAGGGATTTAGGAGTGTTTGTTCTTCGATCTCTAAATGAAGGATACCATACAGGGAAAATGTCTTCATTCCAATCTCAGGGTATATTAACTTGTATTCCAAAAGAGGATAAGGATAGACGATATATGAAAAACTGGCGACCTATTTCATTACTAAATGTAGACTATAAGATTGGCTCAAGTGCCATATCAAACCGTATCAAAAAAGTTTTGAATGATATTATCAGTGATACACAGAAGGGATTTATAAAGGAAGATTTATTGGTGAAAATACTCGATATCTATATGACCTTATTGACTATTTGAGAGAGAAAAATCAGGTTGGACTTCTTCTTCTACTAGATTTTGAAAAAGCGTTTGATTCTCTGGAATGGGATTTCATTGTCAAAGCATTCAATTTTGGTGAATCTTTGATTAAAAGGTTTCTTACATTTTACTCCTCAAGTATCAGTTGTGTAATAAATAATGGCCATTTATCAGAATTCTTTAATCTTCAGAGAGGCTGCAGACATGGAGATCCTTTAGCTCCGTATCTGTTTATAATCACAGTTGAATTACTCGCAATTTCACTCAAGGAAAATGTAAATATCAAAGGTATTATTATTGAGGGGAAAGAAAACCAATTGGGACAATATGCAGATGATTCATATTTACTACTAGATGGAAGTGAATCTTCTCCAAGAGAATCAATGAGTGTGATTGACAAGTTCGGTAGTGTATCAGGATTGAAACTTAATATATCTAAATCACAAGCAATATGGTTAGGAAGTAAATCAGGTTCAGCAGAAACTATATACATATTTGGAAATTGGTTGGGGGAACTACTGTAAACCAACTTTTATTCGCGTGCAAGAAATTTTCGCGAGGTTCGCGAGAGCCTCGTCATCGCGAATATTTCTCGCCGCGAACGGGTCCCCAAAGTCTCTTTTTCTATCAAAAACACTTCGTAAAACGGCATGATCGCGAAAATTAATCATCGCGAACTAGTTTACTCCCGTTAAATTGCAAAATAAAGTCGTCGCGAATAAAAGTTGGTTTACAGTATAGTTTTAAAATTCTTGGAGTAACTTTCACCAAAAACCTTGAGGATATGATTAGAATAAATTTTCAAACAAAACTAACCTCTATTAAAAGATTGTTAGGATCATGGATAAAAAGAGATTTAACACCAATAGGGAAAATCACAGTTATCAAGACCTTAGCTCTCTCTCTAAGCTTATACACTTACTTTCTGCCCTGCCGGACCCCCCAAAAGATCTTTTGGATTTGGATGAAATAAACAGAATATTTTTAAAATTTATTTTGGGATACAAGAAGAAAAGGTTAAAAGAAATACACTTATTGGAAGATATGAGAATGGTTGTTTAAATATGCTACACTTACAATCTTTTATTTCATATATCAAGTTAAAATGGGTAAAGAGGTATCTGACCAAAAGTGAAGGTGCATGGCAACATTTGCTAAAATGTATTTTCAAACTTGACAGTGTTGATTTCATTTTATTTTTATGTAAAGCGAAACTTGAAGAATTTGTTAAAACTATTGATAATTGTTTTTGGAAAGATGTTATTAAAGCACTGATAAAGATTAAGAGAAGTCCTGAACATGTATTAGATTACCTGTACTTAGATATAAGAAATTTTGTGGATGTTAAAAAGTGGGAATTTTATACAAAATGGGTTGAAAAAGGTGTTCAGAACTTGAATGACATAGTGTCAGAAAACGGAAAATTCAAATGTTTTAATGAAGTAAAAGACGTACTTGAAACTAATAATTTCTTATCCTATTACATGTATCATCTGATTTCAAAAATACCCTAAAAAATTAAAAGGTAGCTCATTCCTTTTAGAGAAATTAGAATTCCTGAAAATATTGAACCGGAAATATGTCTTGTACAAAAATTGTTATCAACAAATAATGTAAAATTTTTGTATCATACTTGAAAGAAAAGGAGTTTATAGCCCCAACTTCAAAAAAAGAAAAGTGGGAAACTTTATTAAATGTGTCAATCTCAGAAAAAGAACGGAAATTCTATTTTGTAAATGCATCATTATGCACAAAAGAGACAAAAATAATTTATTTCCAATAACGACTTCTGATGAATTATATTGCTACCAACTTCTTTCTTCATAAAGTCAAGCTGTCAAAAAATAGTGTATGTACATTCTGTAATATTGAAACTGAGACAATAATTCACTTATTTTATGATTGTATATATGTGATTGAATTTTGGAATGAATTTGTAAAATGGTTTAATGTTATTGAAAAAGATTATAAAATATCCAAAAGAACTATTTAACTTGGTAATTTAATGTAGAAGGAAGTTGCTTAGAAAATTTTCATATATTAGTTGCAAAAAAATTTATTTACTATTCAAGATCACAAGACAAAAAAGCCATTATTTATTGATGCAATAAGATTATTTAAGTATTACAGAAACATAGAAAAATATTGTGTAAAATGTTTTTCAATATAAGGACAACATACTCAGTAAATGGGCCCTGTATGATAATGTGTACAACAAGTGATGAAAAAATCAAATTTAGATTGTATTTTTGTTATATCTATATACTCAATTTGGTATATTTTTGTCTATGGATAAATCATATGTATAACTGTAATATGTTTACATCTATGTATATTGATTATTTAAGTTTAGAAAGTGCACTGTGTGAGTGTGTGTGATTGTGGTGGTGAGTGGGTGGATATTGTATGCTATGGTATGTATTTATGTAAATGGAAAAAAGCTTCAAAATAAAACATAAAAAAAGATATTCTAAAATTTTATTTTATTGTTTACTTAAATTGGAAAAATTAATGTAAATAATGAATTCAGTTACTTATTCTTAGTTTAATATGATGCTAAACGTATTTAAGTATACTGCAAACTGTGTTTTAACTGTAAATAACCCCATTTTTAGCTCACCTCAACGAAGTTGGTGGAGCTTATGTAATACTCTCGGGTTGGCGTCGGTGTCGGCGTCCCGGGTTAAGTTTTTTGGAGCAGTTTACTTTTTAAGGTAATCCTATCCTCAGGTTCATAAAATAAGCAGTTAAGTTATCAAAAATACTCAAAAAAGTATCTCTGAATCCACAGATTTATGTAAATTTATCCACAGGTTAATCATATTATGTAGGGAAAATCGTCAAATCTCCAATATTTTTGCAGAAAAAGCGAATATCAGCTATCCATTTTCTAATTGCAAATTGATCAACAAATATAATTTAGGTTAATAAACGATAGGTATCCAGGCATTCAGAGAAATTGTCATGATTTTTATACTTGTTTGGTATTTTTTGTCTTCTATTTCCGTCATGTATTTGTATTATTGTATGAAATTTGATCAGAATAACCTGAATAGTGATGCAGTTGAATTGCTTACATTAGTATGTATTAGCATATGAAGTTTGACACTAATTTCATTAAAGTGAGGTCAAGGTCAAAGAAAATGCCAAGGTCAAAAACTTTTGATTCAGTTCAAAAGCTCTCATCAGTAAGTATCAGCAAATGAAGTTGAAAAAATATTATAGATGGTTTCTTTAAAACAGACTTAAACACATAAGGATATAAATGAAGCCTAGGTCAAATGAAAGGTCAAGGTAAAAAATGATGATACACCTGAAATGCTTACCTCAATATCTATCAGCTTACGAAGTTTGAAACTAATTTAGGAAGAGTGAGGTCAAATGTCAAAGCAAAAGTCAAGGTCAAAAATGTTGATGCAGTTGCATATCTCTCATCAATTTGTATCAACATATGAAGTTTTGATAAAAATATCTTGAATGGTATCTTTAAAACTCAGCGAAACACTAATTAAAGATGAGTGAAGTCAAGTTCTAAGGAAAGGTCAAGGTCATAAATGTTAATGCAGTTGAATAGCTCTCATCAGTATGTATCAGCATATAAAGTTTTGATAAAAATACCTACACTGATGTCTTTAATTAAAACTGACTTAAACACAGTTTGATAAAAGTGAGGTCAAGGTCAAATAAAATGTCAAGGTCAAAATTGATGATGCAGTTGATTTGCTTATATCAGTATGT
>NW_026920747.1:0-17482 GCF_032062105.1 Saccostrea cuccullata
AAAGGGGATAAGAAGACAACTGGATAGAGAAAGACATGTTGAACATGTTTTCATCGTTCTAAATTATATTCTATGAATATTATATATATATTTTGGTGCTAATTGTTTTTGTTATATTAAAATGACAGATAAAAATATGAGTTTATTTATCGATCTTTTCCATATAGTTAACCTTTTCTTCTACCTGCAAAATGTAACAAACCAGACTTTGTATTATATGTAAACGCTTTGGTGTGATCTTATAGAAAGGCATGGAAATAAGTAACCTTCTAAATGACTATTTATTGATTGATTGATTGTATACTGTTTAACGTCCCTCTCCAGAATATTTCACTGATATGGAGACATCACCATTGCCGGTGAAGGGCTGCAAATTTAGGCTTATGCTGGCACTTACGACCTTTGAGTAGGGAGGGATCTTTATCGTGCCACACCTGCTGTGACACGGGGCCTCGGTTTATACGGTCTCATCCGAAGGACCGCCCCATTTAGTCGACTTTTACGACAAGCAAGGGGTTCTAACCCGGATCCACACGGGTCTTAATGACTATTGAATAATACAGTAAAACATGGTTATAATTAGTTTACAGCAAAACGAAATGAATTCCCCGTGGACTTAAAATGTCCTGTGAACTGAACTAACATAACGAATAACGTTTATATAATAAAACAAATTCTTCCGTTCCTGGTTTTTTCCTACTTTTAAACGTGCTTTGCTCTATCTTTATTTGATAAATAGTCCACATAAAAAAACGCATAAAGCATTTTGAAATGTAAATAAAACAAAAAGAATCGCACTCAAAAGTCAATTGGACAACACAAATCGGGCTCAAACCTTTTGCAGGTAACACATGGAAAACCTTTTGAATAGGAAAGGTGCGAGCGAGAAATTTTTGGGAATCGCGAGCGCCTCGTCATTCATAGAAGTCAAAGGTATCTTCTGTTTGACCGAAAATATATTATAGCCGTGTGTTGGTTTACGTCGTGTGTTCATGATAGGATAAGCAAAAAGATACGTAGAAAATTTAGTTTGAAAATATAAACCTAGCAATAAGTATGGAGAACGCCACTTTGGAATTGTCTTACTGATATTTTATATTTGCTAACAAGGTCATTTTATCGACCATAAAACTTACAACACTGCTGATATTCTTGTTTTATCAACATAAATGACACTAATTTACCTCGTTGTATAAATTGCACATACGTAGAGCATGTTCTTACGTATCGAATCAACTGAGAGTTATAGATTAAATATACAGGTGATGAAGGTATATTGCTGCATATAAAGTAAGGGAAGTTGGGTATTGAAAAGTTAAATTGATCGTATATTGTATATTGTTTAACGCTGCAATGGAGGAATTCTCACTCAAATTAAGACGTCATCGTATGCCAGCGAAGGGCTCCAAATTTAGACCTATACTCGGCCCTCAAGGCCACTGAGCAGTGAAGGTTCTTTATTGTTCCAACGCCAACCGTGACACAGGACTAACGTTTTTAAGGTCATATCCAAAAGACCTGTGACTTCCACTTCTAGTGCCAAGCGCTTGGCGAAGGAACAGTCACTACCTGTCGCGAACAAGAATCTAACCCGGGTCTTCCGATCTCGAACCGAACGTTCTACCACTAGGCTACCGTGACCGTTTAAAGTGATTAAGTTTATCACACAACTTGGTTGTTCAAATACCATCAACATCTTTTTCAACTAAAATATCTAAGTTTGAAACAGATGTGTCAGACTCTGTGGTATCTTTTATCTCAAGGTCACCAGGATATATCGTATCGAAATAAGAATGGACATAGCCAAGAGTTTGCATCTTTTCACTTTGAAGAATTTAGACAATTTCTGCTTTATATTAATACAAAAATAGGTCTTATAATAGGCCTTTCAACTGCCCTAGAGGTCGGTATTATGAACGATAACTCACTACTGAAACTTGTTTAGAGCAGGCTCGGGGTATCTAACTGTTTACATGCAAGGCAGTTTTTAGAATTTCCCAAGTGTTTCTTTGCTCTCAGTAGAATCCAGTGGTTTTAAAATTTAGCACCAATGTTAAACTTATTTACTGTACAGTTGCAGACACCGGTTTACTGCATATAATTAAAATTTTTAATTAAAATAAAAAGTGAAATCTACCCTCCTTCTCAGTTCTAACCTATAACGAGGTAAATTATAGTGTCATTTATGTTGATGAAACAAGAATATCAGCAGTCTTGTAAGTTTTATGGTCGATAAAATGACCTTGTTAGCAAATATAAAATGTCTGTAAGACAATTCATAAGTGGCGTTTTCCATACTAATTGCTATGTTATTATTTTCAAACTAAATTTTCTACGTATCTTTCTGCTTATCCGATCATGACGAAGAACACACGGCTTTAATATATCTGTTCAACAGAAGATCCTTTGTCTTCCATGAAAACTGATGGTACCTTTCCTATTCAAAAGGTCTGTGTTTGCTGTGAGCCAGATTTGTGTAGTCCAATGGACTTTTGAGTATGATTCTTTTTGTTTTATTTACATTTCAAACTGCTTTATGCATTTTTTTGGGGGGGGGGGAGCTATTTATCAAATAAAGATAGAGAAAGGCGCATTTTTAAAAGTCAGGAACAACCAGGAACGGAAGAATTTGCTTTATTATATAAACGTTATTCGTTATGTTAGTTCAGTTCACAGGACATTTTAAGTCCACGGGGAATTCATCTCGTTTTGCTGTAAACTTATCATAACCATGTTTTACTGTATTATTCAATAGTCATTTAGCCCCGTGGGGATCCGGGCTAGAATAAGTCCTCAGTACCCTTTGCTTGTCGTAAAAGTCGACTAAATGGGGCGGTCCTTTGGATGAGACCGTATAAACCGAGGCCCCGTGTCACAGCAGGTGTGACACGATAAAGATCCCTCCCTGCTCAAAGGTCGTAAGTGCCAAGCATAAGCCTAAATTTGCAGCCCTTCACCGGCAATGGTGATGTCTCCATATCAGTGAAATATTCTGGAGAGGGACGTTAAACAGTATACAATCAATCAATCAATAAATAGTCATTTAGAAGGTTACTTATTTCCATGCCTTTCTAGAAGATCACACCAAAGCGTTTACGTATAATACAAAGTCTGGTTTGTTACATTTTGCAGGTAGAATCAAAGGTTAACTATATGGAAAAAATCGATAAATAAACTCATATTTTTATCTGTCATTTTAATATAACAAAAACATATAACATCAAAATATATAATATTCACAGAATATAAACCAGAACGATGAAAACAAGTTCAGCATGTCTCTCTCTCTCTATCCAGTTTATCTTTTTATCTTCCTAAGGTCATGACAGAATACCTGTAAAATGAAATTCACAAATTAAAATCACAATAACATCAGAATCAGAATACTATCTCTCTGCCTCTGTCTCTCTTTGTCTCTCTCTCTTTCTCTCTTCTGATCTATCGAAGTGTCTCTCTGAGGGCGTTGGGTTCTAATGAATGTGATACTAGAACAATTTTTAAAAGATTATTTCATTCAAAAGAAGTACTTACATGTATATATTCCCATGTGTTACGTTTAGTTTGCGTTTAAATGCATCTGTGACAGACCTCCTAGCAGTTCCTCTAAACATTCATGAACAATCTGAGACTACAATAATACAAGAATTCATAATAATTGAATCGATTTGGGTTAATGATTACGTAAATTTTTATGTCATTAAAATTAAATATTTTAAGCATATGGTAAAAAACAAGATTTTTAAAGAAACTCTTTTTAGCAAATGTTAAAATTGTGTACGTCACTACTGCTAATTATAAAGAACGTGCAAAGAATTTATTAAGTAAAGGTTGTAAGTAGAATAAAATTTTGGGCACGATAAAGCAAAAAAATATTAAATACTGTATTGCAGTTGTTACATCAATCACTTGATACAGTTATCTTCTGTCAATAAAATTACACTACATTTTGAAAATACAGGATTTAAAACTTTCAGCACTTGATACTTACTATATTTGTATATATCACTCCTCCAGGGTTCCCGCGAATCTGTACTTCTTTTTCAGTTACATATTTGCCTGGACCAAGATATTTTTTTACTTTCACTTGTGTTCTTTCACACATTCCTAAAGCTTCTAGTTGTCTTAAGATCCATAGTCGCCTATTGTCTGCTGACACCCAAACTCCATTTTTCTTGACCACACTGATTTTTGGAATATCTTCTATTTTACAGCGTCCCACTACTAAATCGTCTAAAGTTTCTCCGATTGATTTCTTTGCATGTGTGGATTCTTCTCTAAAACAGCTTGCAATTGTGCGCTGACTGAAATATATTTCTGAGGGTTGCAACTCCTTTAAAGGCATTTTGATTAATGTTACTGTTGTAAGTTGTAGACAAACTCATATTTCTATATATATTACAATACAAGTCCTATTTTTAAACCGTTAGTTTTTCCAAATCTATTTTAAACATCCAATCGACTGCATGGTAACCAGTTTAAACTTATGTAATCCAGGTTTTCGGGAAATGTTCATTGATAAATCAATTCATGCAGCACGATCAACAGATAACAGTGCAGTGCGTAGTAGTAGACTTAGAGATAACACACATGTAAATAAGTGATATATTTTAATTTCAATGTTATCGTTTGAACCAGCTGTAAAAGTTTGCTTTCCTCAAAAAACCTTTTTTTTCCTCTTGATTTGTAAGAACTTGTTCCATTTCTATTGCAATACGATATTGTTATCTTTCGTTTGATTATTCTTAGTAGTTGAAAGACACTTCTGGTCTTCAATATTAATTGAAAAAACCGAAAGATTAAAAAAAACAATAGTTATGAATCACTCAAAATGAAAAAGAAAC
Organism: Saccostrea cuccullata; assembly: GCF_032062105.1. Taxonomy (NCBI): domain Eukaryota; kingdom Metazoa; phylum Mollusca; class Bivalvia; order Ostreida; family Ostreidae; genus Saccostrea; species Saccostrea cuccullata. The sequence goes on from NW_026920747.1 coordinate 4,842, forward strand.
CACCATGATTTTACAGCAAAAATTTAAATTGTTATATTTATTACTGGAGGACATTAGCTGCCCTCTTTTGATATTAACATGTTATTTAGTCCAATACGATTTCTCGTAAATCCTTCTTCATATACTACATTTTTACTTTCTTTTTCTCCCTAATATTAAAGCAGTTTAAAAAATGGGTCACCAGGTCTCATGTTATAAAAAAATACATACTTTTATTAGCAACCGTTAGGTAATTGACACACAGAAAAGTTAGCTTGAACTTGTTGTAGTGCGTTATACTGTAAAATCACATATTTTCGAGGGGTCAAATTTTCTCGGTTTGAGCATTCAATCCACAATCAGAATTAGTCAAGGTGGATTTGCTGGGGGATACTACTGGATGAAGTTGGAAAAGAAATTAAATATTGACAGCAGGTTTGCGCAAGGATATCAAGGAGTTGAAGCATATGTATTTTCTGCTCGGGGATGTGTTTCATTAGAACCCTCAACGACAAGAGACCCCTCGGAAGTTCAATTTTTGTGTGAATCAGATACTCCCAAAAAGAGATTACTTCCTTCAGCTGAAACTTTACCTAGTAATGACTACAGAGGACAGAATGAAAAGAAATGCACCTTGTTATCCGATTCCTTTATCATACCAAGTCCCTTTTCTGACTCTAAGAGTCTGTCCTACCAGGAGCCTGCTAAATATTCATTCCCTGTTGAAAACACTTTAAGTGTTAAACATAAATCTATGCCAAAGACAAAGATTGCAATGGCAGCCTCTCATTCTCAAGATATCTCTACAACATCCTCAGCTATGGCATCTTTTGATGATCACCCTATTTTACATTCAAAGTATGGTTATAAGGACTCGAAAAAATATTTGTCATCGGAAAAGTCAAATGAAGTTAAACGAGTCTCGTCTGGTGTTTTGAAGCAAAATTACACACAGAAAGAACAATCCAGCGGCAGTTTAAACGCAGCAACCAGAGTAATACGACCAGGCTTGGAAACCATAGTAATACAACCAAGCTCGGAAACCAGAGTATTAAAACCAAGCTCGGAAACCAGAGTAACACAATCAAGCTCGGAAACCAGAGTAAAACGACCAAGAAGCGCTGTAAACTACAGGAAAACTCCACAAGATTCGTTGCCAAAAAGTAGAACTGTGCGTAGTTCACTGCGAGAAAGTAATACGTCTGAAAAGATTACTAGCTTTAGGCATAAAAATTTGGGCACAAACATTTGTTCCCTAGAAAGTAATACTTTTACAAAAACTGACGTGTCAATATGCGACACCCATAGTTCCATTGAATACCCTGTATAATCTGTTTCACTTCAAGGAAAAGTACAACCTTCCCTTGCCAAAAGTTTTGGGGCACCTATCATTTTGAATCCATTAGATATAAGATTTGCCGGTAATAGTTATTTATCATCAGTTGAGGGAAAGTTTTTAGGAAAGTAGTTAGATAATTGCGTCAATACTACATCATTCAGCACCATGTCTATGCAGGTGTTTAAGTACAAAGAAAAATTTTATTCGAAAGAAGTACTGGAATTGTTATTGTTACAAATGCTTTATAGACTTTTTGGCAGTGTACAAATTTCCGGTACAATTATTCCAAGACCTACGAACATTTCAGTTTATCAACTTCATGATTCTGTGAAACCTTTACACGGAATAAGTGGTTACAAATGGAAGAGCTTTATTACACTGAATGGTTTACCTACAAAGAAAGAAAAGGGTGAATGTCTCTCTGTCAAATATCTATTACACTAAAAATCCTATAACCAGTATGTTCAAAGAAAGATCAATAACAAAAGAATTAATTGAAGTATTCACTTCCGGAATGCGCAGCCATGAACTGAATGTAATGGAGTATGAAAATAAATTCTACACTTTGGAAAATAAAAGGCTTTCGGTTTTAAAACATGCAGAGAAAGTCTTGGGAAAATTCACGATAACAGGAAACGTTAAAATAATAATGGATGATTTAATGTTTCATAATTTCATCACAATAAAAGATAAAGAAACAGTAGATGTTCAGTTGTCGAATGCTTTGCAAACGGACGAAGAAAAATTTATCCTGGAATATATTCATCGAATGGAGAAACCTTCAGAATAGTTATCATTGTAATGTCTACAAAAGTCGGATATGGAAGTGATTCCACGGTGTTGATTTACATATACATGTATGAAACCTTTTAAAACCTTAGTTTATTATTATATCTTTTCTCCATTGAATGTTACAAAAGATTTGCTTTAGCATAATTCATCTCCTGGTATATATGTTCTTGGCAGAAGAACACTTTCTTAGAAATTACATTTTTATACCCGCACTTTCTAAAGAAAGTTCGGGTATATTGTTGTTACTCATGTCCGTCCGTCCGTCCGTCCGTCCGTCCGTCCGTCCGTCTGTCACACTTTTCTTCCCTAAACTCCTCTTACATTTTACACAGTAGGCTAATCATCTTTTGGGAGATGGTTGGGGGTGTCATGTAGATGTGCAGTAAGGTTTCGGAATTTTGATTTTGCCCCGGGGGGTCAAATGGGGGTCGAAAAATGACGTTTTTTATGCAAAAAGCCCCGTCTTCCCTGAACTCCTCTTACATTTTACACAGTAGGCTACTCATCTTTTGGGAGATGGTTGGGGGTGTCATGTAAATGTGCAGTAAGGTTTCGGAATTTTGATTTTGCCCCGGGGGGTCAAATGGGGGTCGAAAAATGACGTTTTTTATGCAAAAAGCCCCGTCTTCCCTGAACTCCTCTTACATTTTACACAGTAGGCTACTCATCTTTTGGGAGATGGTTGGGGGTGTCATGTAGATGTGCAGTAAGGTTTCGGAATTTTGATTTTGCCCCGGGGGGTCAAATGGGGGTCGAAAAATGACGTTTTTTATGCAAAAAGCCCCGTCTTCCCTGAACTCCTCTTACATTTTACACAGTAGGCTACTCATCTTTTGGGAGATGGTTGGGGGTGTCATGTAGATGTGCAGTAAGGTTTTGGAATTTTGATTTTGCCCTGGGGGATCAAATGGGGGTCGAAAAATGACCTTTTTTTTATGCAAAAAGCCCTGTCTTCCCTGAACTCCTCTAACATTTTACACAGTAGGCTAATCATCTTTTGGGAGATGGTTGGGGGTGTCATGTAGATGTGCAGTAAGGTTTCAGAATTTTGATTTTGCCCCTGGGGGTCAAATGGGGGTCCAAAAATGACGTTTTTTGTGCAAAAAGTCCCGTCTTCCCTGAACTCCTCTTACATTTTACTCAGCAGCCAAATCATCTTTTGGGGGATGGTTGGTGGTGTCATGTAGATGTGCAGTAAGGTTTCGGAATTTTAATTTTGCTCTGGGGGGTCAAATGGGGGTCGAAAAATGACGTTTTTTATGTAAAAAGCCCCATATACCCTGAACTCCTCTTACATTTTACTTAGCAGCCTAATCATCTTTTGTTGGATGATTAGTGGTGTCATGTAGATGTGCAGTAAGGTTTCAGAATTTTGATTTTGCCCCGGGGGGTCAAATGGGGGTCGAAAAATGACGTTTTTTGTGCAAAAAGTCCCGTCTTCCCTGAACTCCTTCTACATTTTATTCAGCAGCCAAATCACCTTTTGGGGGATGGTTGGTGGTGTCATGTAGATGTGCAATAAGGTTTCAGAATTCTGATTTTGCCCCGGGGGTCAAATGGGGGTCAAAAAAATGATGTTTTTTTATGCAAAAAGCCCCATCTTCCCTGAACTCCTCTTACATTTTACTTAGCAGCCTAATCATCTTTTGTGGGATGATTAGTGGTGTCATGTAGATGTGCAGTAAGGTTTCGGAATTTTGATTTTGCCCCGGGGGGTCAAATGGGGGTCGAAAAATGACGTTTTTTTGTGCAAAAAGTCCCGTCTTCCCTGAACTCCTTCTACATTTTACTCAGCAGCCAAATCACCTTTTGGGGGATGATTGGTGGTGTCATGTAGATGTGCAGTAAGGTTTCGGAATTTTGATTTTGCCCCGGGGGATCAAATGGGGGTCGAAAAATAATGTTTTTCATATAAAGAGCCCTGTTTTCCCTGAACTCCTCTTACATTTTACTCAGCAGCCTAATCATCTTTTGGGAGATGGTTGGTGGGGTCATGTAGATGTGCAGTAAGGTTTTGGAATTTAGATTTTGCCCCGGGGGGTCAAATGTGGGTTGAAAAATGACGTTTTTTGTGCAAAAAGCCCTGTCTTCCTTGAAGTCTTCCTTAATGTTACTCAGAAGCCTAATCATCGTTTAGGAGAGTTAAATATTTTGAAAATTATGTAAAACATCAACGTCAAGGGGTAACAAGATGTGTTTGTGAAACACTATGCGCCCGGCGTCAACAAAGTTTGAAAAAGCTATTTTTAGCATATAGTTCACAGTCAAGGTCATAAGGTCATTGACCTTGGTGTTATTTGTAAGAACTTAATTAGTGGGGTATGCATACTAAATATGAAGTCCCTATCTCCTATGGTTCAAAAGTTATGGCAAAAAGTAGAAAAAGCTATTTTTAGTATAAAGGTCACAGTTAACTTCACATGGTCATTGACCTTGGTGTTGTTTGAAATAACTTTATTAGTGGAGTATGCTTACTAAATATGAAGTCCTTATCTCTTATGGTTCAAAAGTTATGGCAAAAAGTGGAAAAAGCTATTTTTAGCATATAGGTCACAGTCAAGGTCACAAGGTCATTGACCTTGATGTCATTTGAAGGAACTTAATTAGTGCAGTATGCATACCAGATATGAAGTCCATATCTTCTATGGTTCAAAGGTTATGGCAAAAAGTGGAAAAAGCTATTTTAAGTATAAAGGTCACAGTCAAGGTCACATGGTCATTGACCTTGGTGTTGTTTGAAAGAACATTATTAGTGGAGTATGCATACAAAATATGAAGTCCCTATCTCCTATGGTTCAAAAGTTATAACAAACAGTTGAAAAACCTATTTTTAGCATATAGGTCACAGTCAAGGTCACAAGGTCATTGACCCTGACGTCATTTGAAAGAACTTTATTAGAGGAGTATGCATACTAATTATGAAGTCTCTATTTCTTATGGTTCAAAAGTTATGACAAACAGTTGAAAAACCTATTTTTAGCATATAGGTCACAGTCAACGTCACAAGGTCATTGACCTTGATGTCATTTGAAAGAACTTTATTAGAGGAGTATGCATACCAAATATGAAGTCTCTATCTCTTATGGTTCAAAAGTTTTGGCCAAGGTTAAAGTTGACAACAGACAAACAGACAAACAGATAAACAGACAAACAGACAAACAGACAGGACAAAAACAATATGCGCCCCGAAAAAATTCGGGTGCATAAAAAAACATCGCATGCTGGGAAACACCTTGAATTCTTATGAGTAATTTATGTACATGTCAAATGTGAGAGTCATATCTCATCTTAATCAAAAGTTATAAGCAAATGCAACATTTTTGAAAAGTAGGTTAGGCTTGATCGCTTCAAGGTCAAGGTCACAGTGTAAAAGTCATGATTCATTTGGAAAGGTCTTATCACAGGTAATAATATACATGCATTATGATATGAATGCCCTAACTTTTCTCTTTCAAAATGATAATTTTTTTGCAAGTTGGTCAAACTTCTAGGTCACATGTAAAAAAAAAAAAAACATGCTATTCTCACAGGTAAATATACTAATACATAAGTTTAATATGAATGTCTCTTCTCATTCAGTAGATATGACCGTGATAACCAAGGTTAAATTTATTGAGACAGATGGACTGAGTCTGACATACAAATGTACATATTTCTATATGAATTGGGTAAAATTGGCCCAGTGGTTCTAGAGAAGTTAAAAATGTAAAAAGTTTTCAGACAAACAGATAGACAACACGTCACGACAGACATTATATGCTAAGGAAACAAAAAAAGCTCAAATGAGTGTTTTGAAAGGGTTACAATATGGTTGGAGTATTTGAAAAGCTGTTTTTTTTCCTGCAGAGATATGCATGACCAACATATTCATGTTTTATATTTTCTTTAGTGATTTGTTTGTTTGTTGTGAATACATCTTCCCTCATATGGAGACACCACCAAATAATAATGAAGATAAGATGTGTTTGTGAAACACTGATGTCCCAGTATGGAAGCCTATGGCGAAGGTTGAAGTTTCTCAAATATATGTCAAAATCAAAGGTCAAGGTCAAAGGGTTCAAATTGTAAGTATCAGAAGAAAGTCTTGTCACAAGGAATGCATATGTGAAATAAAGAAATCCCTAGTAATTCCTGTTCAAAAGTTAATTGCCAAGGTTAATTTTTTTGTTTAAGTGGTTCAAACTCTAGGGTCAAGGTCAAACATATTTATACCTGTTGACAGTTCACAATGAATACAATATGTCATGATATGAAAGCCCTAGCACCTATTGATCAAAATTTAGGCAGAGTATGTGTATCCAATGTCAAGCGATCAGAGGTAAAAATTAATGGTACCCAAATAAAAGGTCTTAATTGTCACAAGAAATAAACCTATAAAATGTGGAAGCTATTTGTATAGTCAATCCCACTTAAAACTTATGGGCAAGCTAGCTAGGATTTAATTTCTGCAGACTTATAGACAGACATACTTTAAACACAAGAAACAAAATATGTATAATAATTAGTCAAATGGAAAAAAATATACTATTTAACTGGAATAACAAAATACATTGTTATTTCAGGGACAGGAAGTTGGTAGGAAGATTGGAATCCCCCCATCCCCCCCCCATCTGGCATTTGCTTTGTTATTTAAACAAGACTATATACTGTAGCAAGTAAAAAATGACTCTTGACATCCTCTCCCTATAAACTTAGAAAACATTGACCTCACTATCATTGTTTTTTTATTTGTTTTCATTTTTTTTCTCCTGCTTGTCACGAAATTCTGGGCTGGAAATTTTTGACTGAGATGTGAACCCCCCTCCCTACTCCCGAAAAAAATTCTGGATCCGCACCAGTATTGGGCAGTAACTGAATGGCACATCGACAACGGGAGATAACTTCACAATATGAAATTCGTCTAGTGTGGCATGCGATGATCTTTCACCCTTTTTAAACTTTAACCTAATAGTTTGGGTGTATTTTACCCCCCACTATACTAAAACTTCTACTTACCGACTCCCTGTGTCTCAACTTCATGAAATATAAATCCAATTATAACTCAAAATGAATTAATCCAATGCACACCAGACTGCAACCATGTGCCATTTTGGCGAACCTTCGTCGATTCCATCACCTTATCAGATGAAGTGGGAATCAGCCGAGGTGTACCAAATGATGTTTAATCTATAAATATGATAATGGGTGACGCAACGTGATGTGATGTAGAAATTTACATGTTCATATGTATAGTACAAGAACAAATTTTAAATTAATTCATAACAAACGATATTAAATTTTAACAAACCATTTCTAGCCTATTCCAAAAAGTATGTGCTGTGTGATTGTGGTGTCGAGGGGGGGGGGGGGGTTAGTAAATATAAAAAAGGTCCTATTATGAGCAAAACATATATCAAAATCTAATTTCAGACGCGGATCCAAAAATTTTTCCGGGGGGGGGGGTCCATCTCAGTCAAAAAAAAAATCCTATACCAGAAATTGACAATCAAAAAAAAAAAAACCTAAAGTAAATCTCACCCAAACGTCAAAAACCTATATGATATATCGTGGGGGTGGGGTGGGAGTAGTGGTGACTCCTATTGCCGCAAATGTTTAACTTTTCATACTTATTTTACACATATTCGTGTTTACCAGGGTGGGGATCTGCATTTTCCAAGGGGGGTCCATTGTAACTTTTTCCTTGTTTTAGTATATACATTTTTTAACCTTGTAAATTCCAGGGGGGGTCCAGACCCCCCCCCCCCCCCCCCCGACAGATCCGTGCATGAATTTACATCATTAATAAAATTCAGACTGGTATATAATGAATTAAACATGTATAAAATAAATATAAAAGGTTCTGAGTTATAGGTCACATGGTCTGAGAATTTCATACTCAATTTGATGAATACATGTAAATTATAGAATTGTTTTGACTATTTCTTTGGAAAGCCGCCCAATATGTAGGAGCGTGTATTTAGAGGCAAACACCTTAGTGCGGGTATTACTGTCTCATGACAGCATCTAGTTGAAATTTGTTTTTACGTTGGGTGAATTATTCAGGTTTGCTTATGAAATTTGTTTACATGTGTAGTTCTAGTACCTAGCAATATAACCTCCCATACATGCATGCGCAATGCCGAATGAAACATTATATTAAAAGAATTATATTAAAAGAATCTACAAATGTTAGAAAATGAAGGAAATCTGTATTCTTCGGGGAAATGTATTAACCGTGGTTTTCCTTTTTATAGATCACAAAGTCTTATACAAAATATGCAATTACATGCATATTGAAAGACATGGTTCTGAAAATTGTAAAACATGTTTTATTTTTCCGATCAAGAGGCATGTTCATGTTTTATTGTTGACAGCATTCAAATATACTGTTTTGCATCATTTAAAAACATTGAAACATATAGGGGTAACAAACAGTATTCGAGATCAAATAAGTCCATAAAACAATACAAAACAGGAGCAGACCAAAAACGTACCTGCAAAACATCAGAAGTAGGAACAGGTGTCATAGAGGAGTGAGCATCCCTTGCCGATCGGTTACACCCGCCGTGTGCTCCTTGTCATGATCCGGAGATAACGAAAAAATCCGTCATCAATTCAGTGCACTAATAATGGCTTAACATTTAGTATGGAAAACGTCAGCCAGCATTTGACTCAATGACAATTTGCATTTGCTGACAAGACCATTGTATCGACCATAAAACTTACGAAATAATGATTTTAAACGAGACTGCTGATATTCTTGTTTCATATCAACTTGTTTCCACATGTCAATCAATTATCTCGTTTTATATATTGTTCATACGTATATCATACTCTTGCGATTCGAATCAATTGAGAAAGATTATATACCTGTATCTTGAATTTTAAAAGAAACCTTGCTTTAGGAAATGGAAGAACTAAAGGATGATGTGACATACCCCCCCCCCCCCCTTCCGGTAAATTGACCAAAAATTGCTTGTTCCAAAACAATTGACGTTTAGGTTCAATGAGTATTGTTATGCTTAAAAAGGCTTTTGTTGCACATTTCAAGTTTTGTAATTTAGTTGAAATAATGTGTAAGTTGATCTTTATCACTTACCTGTGATGAAATATAAAATATAAACAAGAGGCCCAGGGGCGACATCGCTCACCTGAACACTGTGGCTAGGAAAAAGTAGAAATTGGCTTATTGTTAAAGAGTTTAAATCAAAAGGTAGTCCCATAACTAATCATGGCTTTGCTATTCTTGAGAAGAAGCTTTTTAAAGAATTTTCCTATATATTTCTATGTAAAACTTTGGTCGGCAATTGTGGCCCCGCCCTACCCCGGGGGTCATGATTTGAACAAACTTGAATCTACACTACCTGAGGATGCTTCTATATGCATATGATCAATTATGGCTTTGTCATTCTTGAGAAGAAGATTTTTAAAGAATTTTCCTATATACATGTATTTCTATTTAAAACTTTGGTCGGCCATTGTGGCCCCGCCCTACCCCTGGGCGTCATGATTTGAACAAACTTGAATCTACACTACCTGAGGATGCTTCCATATAAATATGATCAATTATGGCTTTGTCATTCTTGAGAAGAAGATTTTTAAAGAATTTTCCTATATATTTCTATGTAAAAATTTGGTCGGCCATTGTGGCCCCGCCCTACCCCCGGGGGTCATGATTTGAACAAACTTGAATCTACACAACATGAGTTTCATCATTCCTGGCCCAATGGTTCTGGAGAAGAAGATTTTTAAAAGATACCATTAATTTTTCATTAATTCATAATTATCTCCCCTTGGAAGAGGGCTTGGCCCTTCATTTTGAACAAACTTGAATCCCCTTCACCCAAGGATGCTTTGTGGCAAGTTTCGTTAAAATTGGCCCAGTGGTTCATGAGAAGAAGTCGAAAATGTGAAAAGTTTACAGACAGACGGACGGACAGACGGACTACAGACATAATGTGATCAGAAAAGCTCACTTGAGCTTTCAGCTCAGGTGAGCTAAAAATGAAATATAAACATCTAGTAAACCAGCATTTAATCATCGGATTGAAAAATTGTTGTTTGTAAGCCACTTTAATGAAATAATAACAATAGCCATATATAAATTTAAGTTTACTTAAAAATTTTTATTGTAATCAATAAGTGTCCTCCTTGAATGTGAAAGTCTGAAATACTGTATAGCTGTGCTTTGTAATGTTAATTTTGTTCCATGTCTTACCGTGGTAGGAGAGGCAGAGATTGACCATTCAAAATCTGACCAAAGTTTTCAGACCCATTTTCATGATTTTTCTGTTAAATCTAAGTGGTAATTACTGTAAATTTGGATTATCTCCCTTTACAAAATTGGTTTTATTTCTCATCTTGATATCTTGTGTCTGCTAAAAATTATATGTCATTATTAATAATACTTTTGAGAATTTCAAACAAATTATTAAACGTCACAAAGGTGGCAACACACGACAAACTGTTTTACAGACTTTTTACTCATTGAAGGAGGATAAGATAAGGTGTTCTAGCTTTGAAAGGATTATGGAAAGAAATTAACCAGTTGATGGGTAACCGAGGTATCGAAATACTTATTGCTTTAAAATAAAAGAAATTTTCCTCGGACATGCACATCTTTCTATATAACTTAATCCAACCTTTTCTATTCATCTTAAGGTAGTCCGATCCTCAGGTATAAAAAAAAATAGCAGTTAAGTAATCAGAAATACTCATAAAAGTATCTTTGAATCAACAAAGCTAAGTAAATTTATCCATAATATTTCTTTAAAGTTATAGATTAAAGTTAATCATATTATATAGGGAAAATTGTCAAATCTCCAATATTTTTGCAGAAAAAGCGAATTGGAATATCAGCAATGCATTTTCTAATTGCAAACTGATCAGCAAATATATTTTAGGTTAAAAAACGATGGGTATCCAGGCATTCAGAGAAATTGTCATTATTTTCATACTTATTTGGTATATTTTGTGTTCTATTTCCGTCATGTATTCAATAATACATAGTGTAAAAGGCTTTTGCTATCATTGCAAGACACCACAGATCACTTCTCATTTCATATCATGCTAATAATCATTGGTATCTAAGGCTGGATTCAAGAAAATCTTATTTCTCTAAAACTATTATTTTTCTTCTCCTTTTATAGGGTACACATATCAATTTTCATAAGACCTTTTCTAAGACTTCCAAAGACCTTGAATCTTATAAAAATGAATAAAATGAAAATTGTTGCATGAAAATTTTTCATTTTCAAGCTTCATTTTGATGCATTTCAAATTAAAAATTAATTTTTGGAGCTATCCTTCCTGGCGGAGGTTCGGATATCCTTAATTCATAAAAGATGCGGCCACAAACCAGGCCGAATTTTGTTATAGTAGGGCTTAAAAATTCATGGATAATGCAGTATTCTTCGAAATGATAAACAATACGAACTATTGATACTATTCCGGAGGTGTCGTTTTCATCCATTTTTGTTTGAAAATAACCTAAATGATTGTTTATTTACTAGTTATGTAATTCATTGTAGAAAAAGGGACCCAATACCATAGTTTTGTCACCTCATCCTCTCTACGATACTTTGGAAATAGGACAAGGATATTAGTGAATCAATTTTATAATGACAGATCATTTTGTGAGTGGCTATTTTTCTTAAAGACTCCCATTTTTATCAAGTAAATATTTATCTCCTTTTACTATTGTGACCTCAACTTATCTCCATAATAATGACTTAAAAGATTCAATCATTTCATTTACTGTATATGCTAGCAACATAAAATGACTAACCATGGTAAAAGTACACGTTTGGGATAATATCTCATAAGTCAAAAGTGTTGTTCATTTTCTAAATAAGCTGAATTTGATCTACATTTCCTGTAAGAGTAACAGCCAGTTAGAACTGTTCCCACTGAAGTGCATTGTCTCTTATTGAATGAATTTGAATTCCCGCCAACCCAAGGAAAAGCCGTTATTCAGAACAAGACATCAAAAATGTGAAAAGAAAAACAGACGGAAACCTGACAAGGAACGACATGTGATAAAGAAAATTTATTAAGGAACATTTGAGTCAAATGTCATTTTATCGGTTTTAATATTTTTGGATTGCCTTTATAAATCATATTGACAAATGAATTACTGGTTACCCTTTTACTTATTGGTATCTTCAATGACGATATAAAGTAGGCGATACATGTGCATCTCAAAACTAACTAGTCTTTAAATATCAAGAAAAACATAACGGATAGTGGTTTCCGAAAACCTCTGAATAACAAATAAATCTTTTTTAAATTTTAGAATATGATGAAAAAGCCTTTATACTATATTGAACATTATTTATTGTATTTGGTTACAGAAATTAATTCTTTATCGTAGGAAAAGTAAAAGCAAAAGAAAATTTTTTTTGTTTTGGGAAATGTTTTACACATATATTGATAATTCGATTTGATTTATTTTTCATTATTTATTTTGTATTTCTTCAACAATTTTTCAGTGGAACTTTCTGGATTGACATTTCATAATTCTACATCAATTGATTAAAATTAAACTCATGAA